>NC_091516.1:72136470-72294295 GCF_947461875.1 Haliaeetus albicilla | reverse complement strand
CCAAACCTCCCCCCCACCTCCCCAACCTCTCCCCAAGGGCTGCCCCCCGGCTGCTGGTGGTTTTGCCCCCCATTTCGGTGGTGGGTGAGAATTAGGAGAATGGAGCTCTTTGAACAACCCCCCCCCCTCCCCATTTTTGGCCCCCTGCCCCCCCCCCCCCCGCCCCCCGCGCATCCCTGCTTACCAGGCAGTGACGTTCCTGGGCAGCTGGGGGGGGGTCCCGGTGCTGGCAGTGGCAGCGGCGGGGGCAGGAGCCCACCACCTTGAAGGGGGGGCCAGCGGGGCGGGGGGGGCTGCGCCGGGGTTTTGGGGCGGCTCTGTGGCCCCTCCCTGTGGCAGCCCCCCCTCTTTTTGCCCCCAGGGGGGCTCAGCTTGGGGACCCGGGGGGGGGGCTTGGTGACCCACGAAGGGGGCCTCACGCAGGCCCCCGCCCCCTTGGCTTTCCCTCGGGGGGGGCAGTGGGGCTGGAGGGGCTCCGGTGCCCTCGGCCCCCCCCCAAAAGCAGCTTGGGGGGTGGGGGTCCCCGTGACGTCCCCCCCAGCCCCCCCCGGGCTGGTCACCATGGGGCAGAAGATCCCTGCGGGCACCGGGCCTGTCCCCCGGAAGGGGAAGGTGATGGGGGGGGCCCGGGGGGGGCGGCTGGAGGTGGACGGAGCGCAGGGTCTCCAGGATGCGGGCCATCTCCTCAGGGAGCGGGATGGTTGCCACAGGGTGCTGGACGGTGGCCATGGGGCGCTGGGGTAGCATCCATGGGGCGCTGGACGGTGGCCCCAAGGTGCTGGGTGGCATCCGTGGGATGCTGGCCAGTGGTCACAGGGTGCTGGATGGTGGCCACAGGGCGCTGGGTGGCATCCGTGGGGCGCTGGGCAGTGGCCAGGGGGCACTGGGTGGTGGCCACAGGGTGCTGGACGGTGGCCATGGGGTGCTGGGTGGCATCTGTGGGGTGCTGCATGGTGGCCACGGAGCGCTGCATGGTGGCCACGGAGCGCTGCATAGTGGCCACAGGGCGCTGGGCAGTGGCCATGGAGCGCTGGGCAGTGGCCGCGGGGTGCTGGGTGGCATCCGTGCGGTGCTGGACGGTGGCCACAGGGTGCTGGGTGGCATCGTGGGGCGCTGGGCGGTGGCCACAGAGTGCTGGGGGGTGGCCACAGGGCGCTGGGTGGCATCCTTTGGGCGCTGGATGGTGGCCACGGGGCACTGGGTGGCATCCTTTGGGCGCTGGATGGTGGCCACGGGGCGCTGGGTGGCATCCTTTGGGCGCTGGATGGTGGCCACGGGGCGCTGGGTGGCATCCTTTGGGCGCTGGATGGTGGCCATGGGGCGCTGGGTGGCATCTGTGGGCTGCTGGATGGTGGCCAAGGGGCGCTGGGCGGTGGCCAAAGGGCGCTGGGCGGCATCTGTGGGCTGCTGGACAGTGGCCACGGAGCGCTGGGTGGTGGCCACGGGGCGCTGGGTGGCATCCGTGGTGCGCTGGGCATCAGCCACTGGGCGCCGGATGGTGGCCGTGGAACGCTGGGTGGCATCCCATGGGGTGCTGGGTGATGGCCACGGGGCACCGGGTGGCATCCATGGGGCGCTGGACATCAGCCACGGGGCGCTGGGCGGTGGCGGTGGCATCCGCGGGGTGCCGGATGGGGTGGCCATGGGGTGCCGGGTGGCATCTGTGGGGCGCTGGGCGGTGGCCACGGGGTCCTGGACGGTGGCCACGGGGGCGCTGGACATCGGCCGTGGGGATGCTGGACGGTGGCTGTGCATGCTGGACGGTGGCCACGGAGTGCTGGATGGTGGCCACGGGGCTCTGGGCATCAGCCATGGGATGACCGACAGTGGCCACGGGGCGCTGGCCGGTGGCCGTGGCAGGGCGGGGGCTGTCGGGCCCCCCTTGCCCCCCCGGACCCCTGACCTGCCCCTGGGGGGGGCCACCGTGACCCCCGGTCCACTTGCCCTGGGGGCTGCTGCCCCCTGCCGGGCCCCCCCAGCTCCCCCTGAGCCCCACGGGACCCCCGGCAGCGGCCTGGCCTCCGGGGGGGGTGTTCCCCGGGGCCCCCCACGCCCCCCCGGCGCAGAACCTTTGGCCGGGCCACAGGTTGGGGGGGTGGTCGTGGGGGGCCCCCCCCAGCCCCCCGATAACCCCCGGGGCCGTGGGGAGGGGGCTGCCCCCCCAGCATGGGGGGGGCTGTGCCGCCGGCCCCCCAACTGCCTGAGGGGGCTCGGGGGGGGCCGAGGGGGGCTGGGGGGGTCCCTCCCCGGGGTCGGGGGTCGTGGGGGCCTGGGGGTGTCCGGGGCCGGCTCCGACTGGACGTTGCCCATTTCGGGGGGCTCCGGGAGGGTCTTGCCCTGGGAGGGGGGGGGGAAGATCCTCTGGCGTCTCGTAGGGGGGTTGGGCCTGCCCCCCCCCCCCCGGACCCTCCCCCACCCTCCTCCCTTCAACGCCCCCCCCCCCCCCATCCCGTGAGGCGAGGACACTCGGGTGGGGAAACTGATGGCAGAGAGTGCTTCCCCCCCCACCCCGCCGCCCCCCCGCCCCCCTCCCCCCCAAAATCCCCCCCCCCGGCCCCCTCCCCCCCAAACTCACCCCCAGCCCTTCCGCGGCAACTGGCAACGGCCGCAACGGCTGCGGGGGGGGGGGGCAAAACGGATAGGGGCGGGGCAACCCAGGCGTCCGGCAGGGGAGGGGGGGGTGTTGTGTTGGGGGGGGGCAGCTCTCCGTCCCCCCCTCCGCCCCACCCCCCCAGCAGCGGGGCACTAGGACCAAGCGGAGGCGCCGGCGGCAGCTCCGGCTCCGTCCTCCGCGGCTCAGCCCTCGCCCGCCCGTGGTCAGTGGGGGCCGGGGGGCTCGGGGAGGGGGGGGGACAGAACACACAAACACACAACCTTGTCATTGATGGGAGGGGGACACCGGCCCCTGGGGACCCCCGCGGTGTCGCCTTTGGGGGTGGGACCCGCGGGGGAAACGCCGTTAGCGGGGGGGACGGGGGGGGATTTAATTGGGGGGGGGGGGGGGGTTTTTAAGGGCATCCCCCCCCCCCCCGGGCGGTGGCCCCCTTCCCACTTGGAAAAGCTAGGGTTTGGGTTTTTTTTGGGGGGGGGGGGGACGCGCCGTTTTCCCCCATTTCCCCCGCGGTGGGGGGGGGGGGGGGGCGGGACACCCGCCGTGGGTCGTTTCACGGGGGGGGCGGGTGTACCCCCTTTTAGGGGAGGGGGTCCTTGCTGCCCCTCACCCCGAGCGGGGGGGGGGGGGTGTTTGCTGAATGAACACCCCCGCACACCCCCCCGGGGCGCGCTCCGCGGTTGTGAATGAGCGTCCGGAGCCATCATAAATCCGGGGGGGGGGGCCGGGCCGCGCGGGGGGGGGGGGAGAGGAAAAGGAGGAAGGGGGGGGTCCAGCCGTGCCCCCCCCCCCTTGTTTATGGCGGGGACAAAGCCCCGGGTCACGTGCCCCCCCCCCCCCTTCACAAAAATCCCGGCCCCATTGAGGGCGGTGGGCCGGACCCCTCCCACACCCCCGGCCTGCATGGGGAAGGGGGGTCCGGGGGGGATGGCTGTGTGTGGGGGGGTCCCTGCTCCCCCCCCATATCCTCCCATCCCCGACACACCGCCGTTTGCCATGGCAACGCGTGGTGATGTCACGGATGCGCGCGCGCGCGCGGGTGTGTGGGGGGGGGTCCACTGGGTTCCTCCCCCCCACGGGGTGGCCGGACCCGGGTGGGTCCCACGAGTTGGGGGACGGGGGACGGGCTGGAGGTGACGTTCTCCCTCCCCCAAACCCCCCCACCCCCCCGCCCGTGTCCGTGTCCCGTGTCACCCCCCCCACCCGTGTCCCGTGTCCATCCGCCCCCCCAGGCACATGCTGCGGGTGCGAGCCGTGGTGATGACCCGCGACGACTCGAGCGGCGGGTGGGTGCCCACGGGCGGGGGGGGCCTCAGCCACGTCACGGTCACCCGGCGGCGGGAGGCCGGTCACCGTCACCGGCAGTACCTGATTCCGGGGGGAGAGGCTGCGGGACCAGCCGTACGGTGGCGGGGGGGGGGGACGACAGGGTGTGATATGGGGAGGGGGGACAAGGGACAGGGGACGTGGGGATGGGGGACCTGGCTGGGACAGGGGGCTGGGGGGCGTGGGGTGTGACATGGGTCTGGGGGACACTGGGATGGGGACAGGGGGCTGGGATGGGGGGACGTGGGGATGGGGACAGGGGGCAGGGATCTGACACTGGGATGGGGACAGGGAATGGGGATGAGGGGTACCTGGCTGTGACATGGGGCTGGGGGACATTGGGATGGGGACACGGGGATGGGGGACGTGGTGTGGGGACAGGGGACCTGGCTGTAACGTGGGGCTGGGGGACGTGGGGTGTGACATGAGGATGGGGGACACGGGGATGGGGACGGGGGACAGGGATGTGACACGGGGATGGGGACAGGGGGCTGGGATGGGGGACCTGGGATGTGACATGGGGCTGGGGATGTGGGATTGGGACAGGGGACAGGGATGTGACACTGGGATGGGGACAGGGAATGGGGATGGGGGTACCTGGCTGTGATATGGGACAGGGGACAGGGGACCGGGAGGTGACACTGGGCTGGGGGACAAGGGGATGGGGGACAGGGTGCTGGGATGGGAGACATAGGGATGGGGCACTGGACCAGGATGTGACGTGGGGACTAGGGGACATGGGGACAGGGACAGTGGACCAGCGATGTGCCATGGGGATGAGGACAAGGGGCTGGGGAGAGGGGACTGGCTGTGCCCTGGGGCTGGGGACATGGGGCTGGGGGCTGAGGGATCAGGGATGTGACGTGGGGCTGGGGGACGTGGGATGGGGGACACAGATGTGACATGGGTTTGGGGACAGGATGTGACATGGGGTTGGAGACATGGTGTGGGGACAGGGGATGGGGGGACAGGGGACCAGGGATGTGACCTGGGAATGGGGGACATGGGGATGGAGGGGGGCATGGGGATGGGGACAGGGGACCTGACTGTGACATGGGGCTGGGGGACGTGGGTTGGGGGACACTGGACCAGGGATGTGACATGGGATGGGGGACAGGGGACCTGACTGTGACATGGGGCTGGGGGACGTGGGTTGGGGACACTGGACCAGGGATGTGACATGGGGATGGGGACAGGGGACCTGACTGTGACATGGGGCTGGGGGACGTGGGTTGGGGACACTGGACCAGGGATGTGACATGGGGATGGGGGACAGGGGCTGTGATATGAGGATGGGGACAAGGGGACGGGGTGATGGGGACAGGGGCTGGGGACATGGGGCTGGGATGGGGGACAGGGATGTGACGTGGGGATGGGGGACATGGGATGGGAGACACGGGGTGGGGGACGTGGGGAGCCGGCGGGGGCTGAGCCGCGTCCCCCTGTGTCCCCCCCCGTGCCCCCCCCAGCCCACGCTGGAGTGTGCCCTGCGCCGGGACCTGGAGTACAACGAGGTGACCCCCACCTTCCACCACTGGCGGGTCGGGGGGAGCCGCTTCGGGCTGACCTTCCAGAGCCCCGCCGACGCCAGCGCCTTCCGCAGGGGCGTGCGGGGGGCCCTGCAGGCCCTGGCCGCGGGTGGGCACCCCTGGGACCCCCCCCTTGAGGGACACACACACACACACACACACACACACACACACGGGACACGAGGGTTCTGGCGGGATTGGGGATAGTGGGGGGGTACGGGGGGCTGTGGGGTGCTGGGGGCTTGGGGACAGCGTGGGGTATGGGGGGGCTTGGGGGTGCTGGGGGCCTTGGGGACCCTGAGGGGCATGGGGGACATTGTGGAGTATGGGGGGCTTGGGGGTGCTGGGGGCTGTGGGGACAGTGGGGGGCTTGGGGACAGCGTGGGGTATGGGGGGGCTGAGGGGTGCTGGGGGCCGTGGGGACACTGGGGGGTATGGGGGTGCTGGGGGCCTTGGGGACCCTGTGGGGCATGGGGACACCAGGGGTGCTTGGGGGATATTGTGGAGTATGGGGGGCTTGGGGGTGCTGGGGGCTGTGGGGACAGTGGGGGGCTTGGGGACACTGGGGGGCCTAGGGACCCCATTCACCCCGAACCCACCGTGTCCCCCTCCCTTCCCCCCGCAGGCTCCCCGTCTTCATCCTCTTCCTCCTCCTCCTCCTCCTCAGCGGGGGACAGGGGGGACACAGGGGGTCGCAGCCCTGTGCCGGAGCAGCCCCCCCCTTCCCCTCCGGTGTCCCCTCACGCTCCCCACCCCGAGCCACCCCCAGTGCCCCCCACCATCGTCACCAGCGAGTCCTCGGCCACCAGCTACCGTCCCCTGGGCGGGCAGGTGGGCACCGGGGGGGGCTAGGGGGTGCCCCAGTTTGAGTGCCAGGTCCCAGTTTGGGCTCCCAGTTAGGGTTAGCAGTCACAGGTCAGGGTCTTGCCTTGGGTTGGGGATCCAGATTGGGGTCCTGGGTCAAGGTGCTGGTTGAGGGGGGGGTCAGGTCCCAGTTCAGGGTGCTGGGTCCCAGTTTGGGGTGCTGGTGGCTGGGGGGGGGTCCCAGTTTGGGGTGCTGGTGCTTGGGGGGGTCCCAGTTCAGGGTTCCAGTCTGGGGTGCTGGTGGTTGGGCATCCCAGTTTGGGGGTGCTGGTTGGGGTGCCAGGTCCCAGTTTTGGGGTGCTGCGTCCCAGTTCGAGGTGCTGGTGCTTTGGGGGGTCCCGGTTTGGGGTGCTGGTTCCCAGTTCGAGGTGCTGGTGCTTTGGGGGGTCCCGGTTTGGGGTGCTGGTGCTTGAGGGGTCCCATTTTGGGGTGCTGCTTTGGGTGCCAGGTGCCTATCAGGGGTCCCAGTTTGGGGGCTCCCAGTTCAGGGTCCCAGTTTGGGGTCTCAGTGTGGGGTCCCAGTTTGGGGTCTCTGTTTTGGGGTGGGCCATTTTGGGGTCCCAGTTGGGGATGCAGCCCCCTGCCCCCCCCCGGCCACCCTTTGGAGTCCCCCCCCCAGCATCGCCATTCAGGGGGTGCCGCCTCCTGACTCCCCGTCCCCCGTCTCAGCCGCAGCCGCCCGCCACTGGGGGAGGCCGAGGAGCCGCCGGAGACCCCCCCACTGCGCCGGGACCCCCGAGGCGCCCGCGGCTACGAGGACTACCGTCGTGCCGGCGGGGGCCTCCGCCGCCGGCGCCGCTGGCATGCCGCCCGCCCGTGTCCGCTTCCAGAAGGATCCGAAGGGTTCCCCCTCCTGCCGCATCCACGGGGACCCCCCCCCCGGAGCCCCCTCCCGCTGCATCTACTGCCGGGGGGGTCTTCAGCCGGGAGGAGAACGGCCGCGGGCAGTGCCGGGACGCGCCGGATCCCGCCGGACGCTGCGTCCGGCCGGCTGAGCTGCCTGTGGTGCGCCGAGAGCCTCCTCTACCACTGCATGGCGGACGCCGAGGGGGATTTTTCGGCGCCCTGCTCTTGCGGGGGGGGGCACCCCCACTGCTGCGCCCGCTGGCTGGCCCCCGCCGCCCTGGCGCTGCTGGTGCCGTGTCTCTGCTGCTACCCCCCCCTGCGCGCCTGCCACTGGTGCGGCGGCCACTGCGGCTGCTGCGGCGGGAGACACAAGGCCGCGCGGTGAGAGGGGACCGGGCGACGGCACGGCGGGGGGCATGGGGACGGCGCTGGGACTCGTGGCGCCGGCGTCTGCCAGCACGGGGGATGGTACGAGGACGCGTGGCATCGGCGCGTGCCGGCACTGGACTCGCGGCACTGGTGCGCGTTGGCACGGGGAGGCCCCACGGTGCAAGAACTCGTGGCACCGGTGTGGTGCCGGCATGTGGACGGTGCCGGGACTCACGGCGCCGGTGTGCGCCGGCACCGGGATGGCACGAGGACTCGTGGCGCTGGTGTGTGCCGGCACGGGGATTCCTTTGGTGCCGGGACTCGCGGTGCCGGTGCGCGCCGGCACGAGGACGCCGACGGTGCCGGGACTCGTGCCCGCGGTGCGTGCTGGCACGTGGACCCCCGACCCCCCCTCCCTGTTTATTTATTGACCCTGATAATTTATGTTAATTTATTCACCGGGGGGGCAGGGCAGCCCCCGTTAATTCCCTCCCCCCCCGGCCTTTCCCCCCCCCCCCCCCCGTCTCCGCTGTAATTAAAGGGGGTTTTTAACGGGGGGGGGCTCCCCCACGTGGTTCTGGGACCGTAGCAACCGTCGCCAGGGCCCGCCCTCCTTCCTGATTGGAGGAACGCCCGCCCCGCGCTCTGATTGGCTGCCGGAGCACCGCCCCCTCCCGGGTCCCGGGGAAAGGGGGCGGCGCTCAAGCGGGCGAAGGCGGGAACGGGCCTCGCCCTGATTGGCCGTCGGCCCCTACCGAAAGGGCTGCGCCGATTGGCCGGCGGGCGGGAGGCGGGCGGCGATAACGAAAGGAAAACTCTGATTGGCGGGCGGGGGGCGGGCGGGGCGGCTTTGCTGCGGACGAGCGCCCCCTTGCGGGCGGGAGGACGGGGGCGGCCTCAGTCCGGGGGGCGGGGCGGGTCGCGCAGGCGCAGCGCGCGCAGGGCGGCCAGCGGAGGGGGGAGGGGCGGGAGGGGCGGGGGGGGCGGGGCGGGGCGGAGCCGCCGGTTCTCCTCCAGCAACCGGTCCCGCTCCTGCGGACACGGGGGGGGGGGGGGTTTGCACGAGGGTCTCGAGGGCCTTGCACGAGGGTTTGCACAAGGCCCCCCCCCCTTCCCCCCCGCACTCACCTCCCGCAGCTGCTCGATCCGCTCCAACAGCCCGGGGGGGGTCCGGGGGGGTCCCCGGCTCCGTCTGTGTCCAGGCATCCCGGCGGGACCGCCCCTGGGCGAAGCCCCCCCCTTCCTCCTCCTCCTCTTCTTCCTCCTCCTCCTCATCCCCCCCTGCGAGCAGCCGGGGTCACGGGGGGGGGGCGGGGGGCCAGTGGGGGTACTGGGGGGGGGGTACTGGGAGCACTGGGAGCTCACCTGAGCCGGGGTGGGGGGTGCCCGGGGGGGGCCGGCTCCTGCATTCGGCCTCCACCAGCCCCTTGCACTGCTTGTGGCAGCTGGTCCCGCAGCCTGGGGGGGGCGGGGGGGGGAGCTTGCACGTGCAGGGGGGGGCGGCTTGCACACGCGTGTGCAACCCCCCCAGCCCCCTTACACACTTACCCCGGCAGCGGTATCCCTGCTTGGAGACACCCCAGAGCTGGAAGGGGGGGGGAAGAGAGAGAGGGTGGGGGTAAGGGGGCGCCATGGGGGTCCCGGGGGGGGGGGGTGGTGGTTTTTTTTTTGGGGGGGGGGGTGTCACTCACAAAGCCGTTGCACACTTGGCAGAAGGTGGGTTTCTTGAACGTGGCCTCGTGAAAATGGTGCGAGAGCTCCCTGGGGGGGGGGGGCAGAGGGGGTCGTGGGGGGGACCCAGGCATCCGGGACCCCCCCCATTTTGGGGATGCAGGCATCCAGGGCCTTTGACCCCCCACCCCCCATTTTTGGGGACCCCCGTGTCGGGGAGGGGGGGAAGGGGGGGGGTTCTCACCCATCCCGCTCCACCGGCTCCACCTCGGGGGTGTCGGGGGGGGCACAGCCGCGGGGCTCAGCTTTGGGGGTACCGGGGGGGGCCCCACTCGCCATCCTTGGGGGTCTTGTCAGTCAGGGGGGGCTGAGGAGGAAGGGGCGGCGCAGGATCAGGGGCAGGGTCCCCCCTCCGCCTTTTGCCCCCCACTGCCCCCCCCCCCGTGCCCCTCACCGTGGCCTTGGGGCTGGGGGGCTCACGGGCGTGCGAGAGCGCGTACAGCTCCTCCTCGGTGTGCGCCGTGTCCAGGGACAGCTGGGGGGGGGACACGGGGGGGGTGGTGGGCACCCCCCCGGGACTCCCCCACCCCGTGGGGTGAGGGTGGCTGGGGAGCGCACCCGAGCCCCCCCACCCCCCACTCACCCAGCCCCCTCCCTGCCCTTGGCGCCCCCAACCCATCGCACCCCCCCCTTGCACCCCCCCATGCCCCCCCCTCGCTCCATTCCCTTGTGCTCCATTGCTGCCCCCCACCCCTTGCACCCTCACTCCTTGCAGCACCCCCCCTTGCACCCCTACCCCACATATGCCCCCCCAGCTCCCTTGCACCCCCCACCCCTTGCAGCCCCCCTTCCCCCCTTGCACCCCCCACACCCCCCTTGCTCCCTCCCCACATACTCCCTTGCGCACCCCTCGCCCAAATCACCCCCCCACGACCCCCCCACCCCTTGCACCCCCCCTTTTCTCCCTTCCCCCAGCTCCCTTGCACCCCCCCACCCCTTGCAGCCCCCCCTTTCTTCCTTTCTCACCCCCTCAGCATCCACCCCCCCCTTGCAGGTCCCCCCCTTGCTTGCCCCCCCCCTTAGCACCCCTCCTTGCAGCCCCCCCTTTCTTCCTTGCTCACCCCCCCCCCGTACCCCTACCCCAACACACGCCCCCCCCCCCCAGCACCCCCAGTCTCACGGCCAGCAGGCGCAGGAGGTGGGGGTCCGTGCGGAACGGGGGGGCGAGGCGCTGGAGGGCCCGCAGGTCAAGGGCGTGCTGGTAGAGGCCGTGGAGTTTGGGGAGGTTGAGCCCCCCCCGGGCAGGACCCCCGGCAGCGCCGCGTCCAGCGCCGCCAGGTCCTTGAGGTGCACGGCCAGCAGCGGCAGGCGGAACCCCCGGCACCCCCCGAACGCCCGCCGGTACGCCCCGAAATTCCCTCGCGACGACACCAGCTCCGCCATCGCTCCCAGGGCCTGCGGGGGGGACGGGGGGGACGGGGGGCTCACGGGGACGCACGGGGAACCCCGGGGGGGACACAATGCTCCCCGTGCACCCCGGGGACACCCGGGGACCCCCCAGGGACACCCGGAGACCTCCCAGTTCCACCCAGTGACCTCCCACAGTGCTCCCTGTGCACCCTGGGGACACCCAGGGACCCCCCAGGGACACCCAGTGCCACCCAGTGACCCCCCCCAGTGCTCCCTGTGCACCCCAGGGACCCCCCCGTGACACCCAGTGCCACCCAGTGACCCCCCCCCAGTGCTCCCCGTGCACCCCAGGGACCCCCCCGTGACACCCAGTGCCACCCAGTGACCCCCCCCCAGTGGTCCCCGTGCACCCCAGGGACCCCCCCGTGACACCCAGTGCCACCCAGTGACCCCCCCCCAGTGCTCCCCGTGCACCCCAGGGACCCCCCCGTGACACCCAGTGCCACCCGGGGACACCCAGGGACCCCCCATGGTGCTCCCTGTGCACCCCAGGAACCTCCCAGTGACACCCAGTGACACCCAGGGACCCCCCAGGGACACCCCCAATGACACCCAGGGACCCCCCAGGGACACCTAGTGACACCCAGGGACCCCCCCAGTGACACCCAGGGACACCCAAGGACTCCCCAGTGCCACCCAGAGACCTCCCAGTTCCACCCAGTGACCCCCCCCCAGTGCTCCCCATGCACCCGAGGGACCCCCCCAGTGACACCCAGTGACACCCAGTGCCACCCAAGGATTCCCCAGTGACACCCAGGGACCCCCCACAGTGCTCCCCGTGCACCCGAGGGACCCCCCAGTAACACCCAGGGACCCCCAGTGACAGCCAGTGACCCCCCACGGTGCTCCTTGTGCACCCCAGGAACCTCCCAGTGACACCCAGGGACCCCCCAGTGACACCCAGGGACCCCCCACGGTGCTCCCCGTGCACCCCAGGGACCCCCCAGTGACCCCCCCCAGTGCCGCCCCACAGTGCTCCTTGTGCACCTCAGGGACCTCCCAGTTCCACCCAGTGACACCCAGCCCCCCCAGTGCAGCCCAGTACAGGCCACTGCAGCCCCACAGTGCTCCCTTTGCCCCCCCAGTGACCCCCCCAGTGACGCCTGGTGCAGCCCACTGCATCCCTGCAATGCTCGCCATAGCCCCCCAGGGACCCCCAGTCTCTCCCAGCGCATCCCACTGCCCCCCCCAGTTCCTCCCGGTGCCACTTGCCACATCCCACGGTGCTCCCTGTGCCCCCCCGAGACTCCCAGTTCCTCCCAGTGCTCCCACTGCACCCCCCCCCCCGCGTCCCCCGAGGACCCCCCCCAGTGCATCCCAGCTTCCCCCCCCCGGGTCCCCCCCCCCCACCTTGGCCACCTCAGGGGGCAGCAGGGCCTGGGTGGCCTTCAGGCGGGAGATGGAGCTGTGGCAGAGCCCCCCCACCACCGCCATCAGCGTGTTGAAGTTCTGCAGCTCCCGCAGCTCCTGGGGGGGGGCTGTGTGAGCGGGACCCCCCCCCGGCCCCCCCCCCCCGGCCCTTTGCACTCTCCCCTTGCACCCCCCCTTGCACCCCCCTGTGCCTCTTTGTCCCCCCCATTCCCCCTTGCGACCCCCTGCCCCCCCGCCCCCCCCTTTGCACCCCTTCTGTGCCCCCACCCTTTTCACTCCCCCCCTGCACCCCCATGCCCATTTGCACCCCCCTGCACCCCTTGCCCCCCCTTTGCACTCCCCCTTGCAACCCCTGTGCCCCTTTGCACCCCCCCACATGCCCCCACCCTTTTCACTCCCCCCTTGCACCCCCCCTGTACCCCTTGCCCCCCCTGCACCTCCTGTGCCCCTTTGCACCCCCCACCCTTGGCACTACCCCCCTTGCCCCCCCTACCCCGTTGCCCCTCTCCCCCCCCTCGCCCCCCCCCACCTGGGTGACGCGGGTGAACTTGGCGACCACCTCGGCGCGCTGGGGGGCCGTGGGGCGGCTCAGCACCGTGAGCTGCACCCACCGGCAGACCCCGTTGCAGAGGGCGACGGCTCGCTCCAGGGCGGGGGTCCCTCGCGCCCCCCCACGCTGGACGTACCGCCGGCAGTCCTGGCACTGCCACCGCGCGTCAGGGCCTGCCGACCCCCCCCCCCAACCCACGGCACCCCACGGCACCCATCAGTGCACCCCACAGCACCCATCAAAGCACCCCGTGGCCCCATAGCACCCATCTGAGCACCCCATGGCACGCACCAGCACACCCCACAGCACCCACCAACACCCTCCCAGCACCCATCGAAGCCCCCCACGGCCCCCATCAAAGCACCCCGCAGGCCCACAGCACGCATCAAAGCACCCATGGCCCCCACCTAAGCACCCCATGGCACCCATCAGTGCAACCCACAGCACCCACCAACACCCTCCCAGTATCTGTCAAAGCCCCCCATGGCCCCATGGCACCCATCAAAGCCCCCCACAGCCCCACAGCACCCATCAAAGCACCCGTGGCCCCCGTCCAAGCACCCCACAGCACCCATCAGTGCAACCCACGGCACCCACCAACACCCTCCCAGCACCCATCGGTGCACCCCACAGCACCCATCAAAGCACCCCACGGCCCCATGGCACCCCTCAACATGCCTCACCGCCCCACTGCCCCCATCGGCGCACCCCACGGCCCCCTCCCAGCACCCACCAGTGCACCCCACGGCCCCCGTCGGTGCACCCATCGCACCCGTCGGTGCACCCTGTGGCCCCAATAGCGCCCGTCAAAGCGCCCTATGGCACCCATGAGCGCAGCCTCCAGCCTCCAGCCCCATGGCACCCCATGGCACCCATGATCCCCCCCCCCGGCACCCATGCCCCCCCCTGTGCCGCTCACCGAGAGGCGGCAGAAGGCACGATGCTCGAGGCCGCTGAGGTGCCGGGCCAGCTCGCCCACGTCCAGGTGGTCCAGGAGCAGCGAGACCTTGCGCTTGGGGGGGCCGGGGGGGCCGGTGGGGGGCCGTGCCCGGGGGGGGCTCAGGCCAGCCGGCCGTAGGCACAGCCTGCACACCCCCACACACGTGTGTGACCTCCCACGCGTGTGTGTGTGACCCCCGACACGTGCACGTGTGACCCCCCAATGTGTGTGCGCAACCCCGACATGTGTGTGTGATGCCCAACACGCATGCATGACCCTGACACGCGTGAGCATGACCCCCTCAGCACATGTGCACGATCCCCAACACGCGTGTGCACAACCCCAACACAGGTGTGCGAGCCCTGACACATATGTGCATGACCCCCAAGACACATGTGCAAGCCCCAACACATGTGTGCACGACCCGACACGTGTGTGCAAGCCCTGACACGCATGTGCACGACCCTGACACATGTGTGCATAGCCCCCAGCCCCAAGCCCTTGCACACGCTTGTGCACAGCCCCCATGCAAGGCGGAGCCCCGTGCGTGCCCAGCTCGCATGAGCACTTGTGCAAAGCCCCCCTCCCCGTGCGCAGCCCCGCTCACCCACTTGCCCCTCCCGTGTGCCCCCCACACATGCCCGTGCCCCTTACATGTGGCCGAAGTCCAGCAGCCGAGCATGTCCCTCGTGCCCCTCATGCCCCCCGTGCAACGCCGCCCGCCGCAGCTCCCCCAGCGCCTCGGCCAGCGCCGGCTCCAGGCGAAAGGCCTCGGGGTAGTGGGTGACCCAGTGCCTGCGGGGGCACGGCCCCCCCCTCAGCTGGGGGACACGGGGGGGACACGGGATGGGGTGTGGGACATGGGATGGGGACACAGGATGAGGAGATGGGATGGGGACAGGGGGTGGGGAATGGGGACACAGGATGGGGACATGGGACGTGGGATGGTGACAGGGATACACAGGATGGGGACATGGGATGGGGAAGGGGGATGGAGGATGGGGACACGGGATGGGGACACAGGATTGGGACATGGGATGGGGACATGGGATGGGGACAGGGGATATGGGGTCATGGGACACAGGATGGGGACATGGGATGGGGACAGGGGATACAGGATGGGGACATGTAATAGGGGACAGGGGAGGACGTGGGCTGCAGGACAGGGGGACACAGGATGGGGGACACAGCAGGGGACACACGGTGGGGATGACGGGGGGACCGTGGCCGCCCCTCACCGGACAAAGAGGCAGACACGGAGCGCCCGCTCCTCCTGCCCGTCCCGCATGGCCTCCTGGTAGGTGGCTCTGGGTTAAGGACCCTGGTGTGGCACAGACCTCCCCACCGTGTCCCCAACGTGTGTCCCCCCCCACCCGTGTCCCCCCCCCCCCGGCAGGATATAAGACAAGGAGGCGTCGGGCCAGCTCGGCCGAGGGCACGACCCAGCCGTGCACCGTCAGCGTCATGTCCACCGTGTACTCGCCCCGGCACAGCCGCCCATCCAGGTCTGCGGGAGAAGCCACCGTCACCCACGGGTGTCAACAGGGGAAGGGGGAGGGGGCACGGGCCGTGGGGCAGGGAGAGGCGGGATGGGGTGGGGGACGTACCCAGGGGATGGGGGACCTGGGGAATGGGGGACCCAGGGGATGCTGTGCCTGGGGGGACGTGGCACCCAGGGGAGATGGTACGCAGGGGAGATGACACCCAGGGGAGATGGTACCCAGGGGGACATGACACCCAGGGGAGATGGCACCCAGGGGAGATGGCAGCCAGGGGGAGATGGCACCCAGGGGACATGGTACGCAGGGGAGATGGCACCCAGAGGACATGGTACCCAGGGGGACATGACACCCAGGGGAGATGGCACCCAGGGGACATGGCACCCAGGGGACATGGTACCCAGGGGGACATGACACCCAGGGGAGATGGTACCCAGGGGGACATGACACCCAGGGGAGATGGCACCCAGGGGAGATGGCAGCCAGGGGGAGATGGCACCCAGGGGACATGACACCCAGGGGAGATGGCACCCAGGGGACATGGTACCCAGGGGGACATGGCACCCAGGGGAGATGGTACCCAGGGGACATGGCACCCAGGGGACATGGTACCCAGGGGGACATGACACCCAGGGGAGATGGCACCCAGGGGACATGGCACCCAGAGGACATGGTACCCAGGGGGACATGACACCCAGGGGAGATGGCACCCAGGGGACATGGCACCCAGGGGACATGGTACCCAGGGGGACATGACACCCAGGGGAGATGGTACCCAGGGGGACATGACACCCAGGGGAGATGGCACCCAGGGGAGATGGCAGCCAGGGGGAGATGGCACCCAGGGGACATGGTACGCAGGGGAGATGGCACCCAGAGGACATGGTACCCAGGGGGACATGACACCCAGGGGAGATGGCACCCAGGGGACATGGCACCCAGGGGACATGGTACCCAGGGGGACATGACACCCAGGGGAGATGGTACCCAGGGGGACATGACACCCAGGGGAGATGGCACCCAGGGGAGATGGCAGCCAGGGGGAGATGGCACCCAGGGGACATGACACCCAGGGGAGATGGCACCCAGGGGACATGGTACCCAGGGGGACATGGCACCCAGGGGAGATGGTACCCAGGGGACATGGCACCCAGGGGACATGGTACCCAGGGGGACATGACACCCAGGGGAGATGGCACCCAGGGGACATGGCACCCAGAGGACATGGTACCCAGGGGGACATGACACCCAGGGGAGATGGCACCCAGGGGACATGGCACCCAGGGGACATGGTACCCAGGGGGACATGACACCCAGGGGAGATGGTACCCAGGGGGACATGACACCCAGGGGAGATGGCACCCAGGGGAGATGGCAGCCAGGGGGAGATGGCACCCAGGGGACATGACACCCAGGGGAGATGGCACCCAGGGGACATGGTACCCAGGGGGACATGGCACCCAGGGGAGATGGTACCCAGGGGACATGGCACCCAGGGGACATGGTACCCAGGGGGACATGACACCCAGGGGAGATGGCACCCAGGGGACATGGCACCCAGAGGACATGGTACCCAGGGGGACATGACACCCAGGGGAGATGGCACCCAGGGGACATGGCACCCAGGGGACATGGTACCCAGGGGGACATGACACCCAGGGGAGATGGTACCCAGGGGGACATGACACCCAGGGGAGATGGCACCCAGGGGAGATGGCAGCCAGGGGGAGATGGCACCCAGGGGACATGACACCCAGGGGAGATGGCACCCAGGGGACATGGTACCCAGGGGGACATGGCACCCAGGGGAGATGGTACCCAGGGGACATGGCACCCAGGGGACATGGTACCCAGGGGGACATGACACCCAGGGGAGATGGCACCCAGGGGACATGGCACCCAGAGGACATGGTACCCAGGGGGACATGACACCCAGGGGAGATGGCACCCAGGGGACATGGCACCCAGGGGACATGGTACCCAGGGGGACATGACACCCAGGGGAGATGGTACCCAGGGGGACATGACACCCAGGGGAGATGGCACCCAGGGGAGATGGCAGCCAGGGGGAGATGGCACCCAGGGGACATGACACCCAGGGGAGATGGCACCCAGGGGACATGGTACCCAGGGGGACATGGCACCCAGGGGAGATGGTACCCAGGGGACATGGCACCCAGGGGACATGGTACCCAGGGGGACATGACACCCAGGGGAGATGGCACCCAGGGGACATGGCACCCAGAGGACATGGTACCCAGGGGGACATGACACCCAGGGGAGATGGCACCCAGGGGACATGGCACCCAGGGGACATGGTACCCAGGGGGACATGACACCCAGGGGAGATGGTACCCAGGGGGACATGACACCCAGGGGAGATGGCACCCAGGGGAGATGGCAGCCAGGGGGAGATGGCACCCAGGGGACATGACACCCAGGGGAGATGGCACCCAGGGGACATGGTACGCAGGGGAGATGGCACCCAGGGGGACATGACACCCAGGGGAGATGGCACCCAGGGGAGATGGCAGCCAGGGGGAGATGGCACCCAGGGGACATGGTACGCAGGGGAGATGGCACCCAGGGGACATGGTACCCAGGGGGACATGGCACCCAGGGGAGATGGTACCCAGGGGACATGGCACCCAGGGGACATGGTACCCAGGGGGACATGACACCCAGGGGAGATGGCACCCAGGGGACATGGCACCCAGAGGACATGGTACCCAGGGGGACATGACACCCAGGGGAGATGGCACCCAGGGGACATGGCACCCAGGGGGAGATGGCACCCAGGGGACATGACACCCAGGGGACATGGCAGCCAGGGGACATGGTACGCAGGGGAGATGGCACCCAGGGGGACATGACACCCAGGGGAGATGGCACCCAGGGGAGATGGCAGCCAGGGGGAGATGGCACCCAGGGGACATGGTACGCAGGGGAGATGGCACCCAGGGGACATGGTACCCAGGGGGACATGGCACCCAGGGGAGATGGTACCCAGGGGACATGGCACCCAGGGGACATGGTACCCAGGGGGACATGACACCCAGGGGAGATGGCACCCAGGGGACATGGCACCCAGAGGACATGGTACCCAGGGGGACATGACACCCAGGGGAGATGGCACCCAGGGGACATGGCACCCAGAGGACATGGTACCCAGGGGGACATGACACCCAGGGGAGATGGTACCCAGGGGGACATGACACCCAGGGGAGATGGCACCCAGGGGAGATGGCAGCCAGGGGGAGATGGCACCCAGGGGACATGACACCCAGGGGAGATGGCACCCAGGGGACATGGTACGCAGGGGAGATGGCACCCAGGGGACATGGTACCCAGGGGGACATGGCACCCAGGGGAGATGGTACCCAGGGGACATGGCACCCAGGGGACATGGTACCCAGGGGGACATGACACCCAGGGGAGATGGCACCCAGGGGACATGGCACCCAGAGGACATGGTACCCAGGGGGACATGACACCCAGGGGAGATGGCACCCAGGGGAGATGGTACCCAGGGGACATGGTACCCAGGGGACATGGCACCCAGGGGAGATGGTACCCAGGGGACATGGCCCCCAGGGGACATGGCCCCCAGGGGACATGGTACCCAGGGGGACATGACACCCAGGGGAGATGGCACCCAGGGGACATGGTACCCAGGGGACATGGTACCCAGGGGAGATGGCACCCAGGGGGAGATGGCACCCAGGGGACGTGGCACCCAGGGGAGGTGGCACCCAGGGGGACATAGTACCCAGGGGAGATGGTACCCAGGGGAGATGGTACCCAGGGGGAGATGGCACCCAGAGGACATGACACCCAGGGGACATGGCACCCAGTGGACATGACACCCAGGGGACATGGCACCCAGGGGGACATGGCACCCAGGGGAGATGGCACCCAGGGGACATGAAACCCAGGGGACATGGCACCCAGGGGGACATGGCACCCAGAGGACATGGCACCCAGGGGACATGGTACCCAGGGGAGATGGCACCCAGGGGACATGGTACGCAGGGGGACATGGCACACAGGGGGATATGGTACCCAGGGGACATGGTACCCAGGGGAGATGGCACCCAGGGGAGATGGCACCCAGGAGACATGGCACCCAGGGGGACATGGCACCCAGGGGAGATGGTACCCAGGGGACATGGCACCCAGGGGAGATGGCACCCAGGGGACATGGCACCCAGGGGACATGGTACCCAGGGGGACATGACACCCAGGGGAGATGGCACCCAGGGGGAGATGGCACCCAGGGGACATGACACCCAGGGGATATGGTACCCAGGGGGACATGGCACCCAGGGGAGATGGCACCCAGGGGACATGGTACCCAGGGGAGATGGTACCCAGGGGACATGACACCCAGGGGACATGACATCCAGGGGACATGGTACCCAGGGGAGATGGCGCCCAGGGGACATGGTACCCAGGGTACATGACACCCAGGGGTGATGGTACTCAGGCGACATGGTACCCAGGGTACATGACACCCAGGGGAGATGGCACCCAGGGGACATGACACCCAGGGGAGATGGCACCCAAGGGACATGGCACCCAGGGGAGGTGGTACCCAGGGGGATGTGGCACCAGGGTACGTGATACCCAGGGGAGATGGCACCCAGGGGATGTGGGACCCAGGGGACGTGGTACCTGGGGGAGATGGCACCCAGGGGGACATGGCACCCAGGGGAGATGGCACCCAGGGGACATGGCACCCAGGGGGACATGGCACCCAGGGGAGATTTTCACCCAGGGGATGTGGGACCCAGGGGATGTGGCACCGACCGGGGTGCCGCTGTGCCCGGCCGCCCCCGGCCCCTCACCGAAGGCGTCGAGGCAGCACTCCAGCAGCTGGTCGAGGCTGCAGGCCTGCGGCAGCTCCCCCAGCCCTGCGCTGGCCATGGCCCGGCTGATCTCCCGCGCCGTGGGGCATGTCAGACGCCGCCGGCACGGCCGCCTCGCCGTGGTCCCCCCGGGGGTCTTCCTGTGGCACCCCCCAGCCCCGCTCAGCCGGGACCCCCAGGCTGGCCACAGGGTGCTGTCGGGGGGTCTGACCCGTAGCGTGGCCGTGGGTCTGACCCACAGCGCGGCCGTGGGTCTGACCCCATAGCGTCGCCGTGGGTCTGGTCCCTCTGTGGGTCTGGCCCCACGGGTGTCCCCGTCCTTGTCCTCCCCCCCCGCTGTGGCACTTCCCCTCCTGGCCCCTCTTGCCCAACGCTCTTCCGGGGGAGACCCGCAGGGACCCAGCTGGGGAGAAGGACTGGTCCCAGTTGGGGTACTGGGGGGCATCGCTTGCTCCCAGCTGGGGGGCAAGACTGGTCCCAGTTTGGGGGGGGGGGCAGGGCAGGCAGAGTTGCTTGTGTCGGAGGACAGAGCCTGGTCCCCGCTTGGGAGGGGAATTGGTCCCAGTTGGGGAGCAGAACTGGTCCCAGTCGGGAGGCAGAACTGGTGCCAGTTGGGGGGGTGGGGGGGGCGGGCAGAGGAGGTCACATGGAGGGGCACAGCCTGGTCCCAGTTTGGGGCGGGCTGAGACGGTGCCAAAAAGTGTGGGGGGGGGGAGCGGGGGGGGGGGGCCACAGCCGGGTCAGGGATGGGGACGGGACGGGGCGCACACCCACCTCTTGCTCTCCCTGGGGTCCATGGCTGGGGGTGGGTTGGGGGGGGCGCACACACACACAGGGTCCCAGCAGGGCCCCCCCCGGGGCCGGCCGGGCTGAGGCAGGAGGAACTCGTTAACGCGGGTGGGGGTGAAAAAGGAACTGCCGGGAGGGTGATGTCAGGCCGGACGGGGTGCGTGTCACCCACTGACGGCGGGGGGGGGACACACACAGGGGGGGACACCCATCCCCATCTCCCCCCTCCCCAATGCCACTCCTGGGGGACCCTGCGGGGCACCCCACTGCCTGGCCCCTGTGGTGGTGGTGGGGGGTGTGTGCCCGTATTTGGGGGTCCCCTGTGCCGGGGGAGGGTCCCCGTGCTGGGGGGCACCCCAATGCCTGGGGTGACCACGCCGGCGGGGACCCCACGCCTTTGGGACCTGGTGTTGTGGGTCACCCCGACGCTGTGGGGGTCCCCTCATGCCGTGTCTGGGTGTGGGGGGGTCCGGGCAGTGCCCCCCCCCCCGCTTTTCTTAAAGGGCCAGACGCATGTCCATGCGCTGTGCCCCCCCAACCCTCCGGGGGGACCCCCCGCCCGCCCCCCATAACCTCTTCAGTGGGGGAACCCAGGCGTCTGAGGGGGGGGCTGTGGGGGTGTGTGTGGGGTCCGTGCCTCAGTTTCCCCACCCCACCTCGGTCCCTCCCCCGTGACGTGGCGGCGGGGGCGGGGCTAGCGGCACCGGGAGGCGGTGGAGCTCCGCGGCGCCGGGACACGGGCAGCGGCACCCACCCGGGACTGGGACCAGCACCCACCCGGGACAGGCACCCCCCCGGGACAGGCACCCACCCGGGGCCCGGGCGGGGGCACCCACCGGTGACCGGCACCCACTGGTGACGGCTCCCCAGCGTCCACCGGTGACCGGCACCCACTGGTGACGGCTCCCCAACGTCCACCGGTGACTGGCACCCACTGGTGACGGGTCCCCAGTGCCCACTGGTGACCGGCACCCACCGTCCCCAGCACCCACCAGTGACCGGCACCCACTGGTGACGGGTCCCCAGTGCCCACCGGTGACCGGCACCCACTCGTGACGGGTCCCCAGCGCCCACCGGTGACCGGCACCCACCGTCCCCAGCACCCACCAGTGACCGGCACCCACTGGTGACGGGTCCCCAGCGCCCACAGCCATGGCCGAGGCTGACGGTGAGGACGATATCCAGTTTCTGCGGACGGTGAGTTGGGGGGAACTGGGAGGAGATACTGGGGCGGGGGGGGGGGGAAATAGGGGGTTGGGAGTGGGGAGGGGGAGGCACTGGGGAACTAGGAATGGGGGAACTGGGAGATACTGGGGGGAAGAGGAAGGGAGGTCTGGGGATACTGGGAGCACTGGGGGAACTGGGGATACTGGGGGGAACTGGTGTGGGGGCACTGGGGGCGGGACTGGGGAGAGGGGAATGGGGGAACTAGGAGATACTCGGGGGGACAGCCAGGGGGGGTCTGGGGATACTGGGGGGCTCAGATCGGGAGAACGGGGAGCACTGGGGGAACTGGCGGGGGGCACTGGGAAGACAGGGCTGGGGAGAGTGGGGGGGGAACTGAGGAGAGGGGAATGGGGGAACTGGGACATACTGGGGGGGAGAGTCGAGGGGGTCTGGGGATACTGAGGGGCTCAGATCTGGGGAACTGGCGGGAACAGGGTGGGCACTGGGGAGACAGGGCTGGGGATACTGGGGGGACTGGGGAGAGGGAAATGGGGGAACTGGGAGCACTGGGGGAACTGGGGGACAGGCACAGGGGGACTGGGGCGAGGGGGCGGTAAGCGAGGACTGGGAGGGGCTGGTTGGGGGGACACACACACCAGCCTGAAACTGGGAACACTGGGAGGGACTGGGATGGGGTGGTGGTGGGCAGCTCCCAACCCCCCCAGCATTGCAGAGGGGGTGTCCAAGGGGGGTGCAGGGGGGGGAGTGCGAGGGGGGGTGCACGCCCCCCCCACCTGTCCCCGGGGCCGCGTGTGCTCCCAAAAAAAGCAACGTGCAAAGCCGGGGGGGGGGAGCAGCTGCTGGGGGGGGCGAAACCAGATCCCCCCCGGGGGGGGATGGGCAGGGCGCCGGGGGGGGGCGGTTTGGAGGTGGGGGGGTGGCCCAGTTCCTTCCTTCGTCCCAATTCCTCCCAGTTTGTCCTCAAAACTGGGCTGGGACCCCGGGGGGGGGGCGAGTTGCTGTTAATAACCGTGCCGTCCCCCCCGCGGGAGCGGATTCCACATGGGGGGGGATGTCAAGGACGGGGGGGGTGTCCTTGGGGGGGGGAGGCTGCCCGGGTGTGACCCCGCTGGGGGGATGTCGGGGCCGTGGGAAATGCTGAGCTCAGCAGATTGTGGCTGGGGGGGGGATTTGTCGTCGTCCCCCCCAAAGACCCCCCCCTCAGGGGAAACTGAGGCACGGAGCAAACCCAGCCCCCCCCTCCTCCCCCATGGGGCCCAAAGTGGGGACCCAGGCGTCTGTGTGTCCCCCCCCCGCCCCCCCCCCCGGTGGCATCCCCGGCCCGCGGGAGGAATCTGTCCGCCCCGGGGGGGGCCCGGAGCGACGGGAGCAGGTGGGGGGGGCCGGGGGGGGGCGCGAATGGCCTGGGTCCCCTCTGTGCCCGGGGGGGGGGGACGGACACGCTGCTGTCACCCCCCCTATAGCCCCACTGGGGTGGGGGTGGCACACAGGGGTCTTATCCCCACCTTAGCTGGGGGGGGTGTCACCCAGGGCTCCCGCCCCCCCATAGCCCCCCCTTGACTTGGCGGGGGGTCACCCAGGGCTCCTGCCCCCCCCCCCGCCCTCCTTTGACTTGGGGGTCTCACCCAGGGGGTTCTACCCCCCCCCCCGGGTTTGGGGGTTCACTCAGGGCCCAGGTCTTCCCCCTCTCTCCTCGAGCCGTGGCGGGAGGGGGGCGCTGAGGGTTCCCCTGCCCCCCCCCCCCCAGGAGGACGAGGTGGTCCTGCAGTGCACGACCACCCTGCTGAAGGAGCAGCTCAAGCTCTGCCTGGCGGCCGAGGGCTTCGGGAACCGGCTCTGCTCCCTGGAGCCCACCTCCAACGCCCAGGTCCGGGGGGGGGCACGAAGTGGGGGGGGGCACGGGGGGGACACTCCCCCCCCTTGGTACCCACCTGGGGAGTCGGGGTGGGGGGGATGTGGGGACGCGGTGGTACGTCTGGTGTGGGGATGCGGGGGGGGGGCACCCTTGGCACCCGGGGGGGGCGTGGGGGGGCATGGGGACACGGTGTTGTATCTGGCGTGGGGATGGGGGGTGTGGGGGCACCCCGTGGGGGCACCCCGCCGTTGCCGGGGATGGAGACTGGGGGGGACCCCCGCTATCACCCGGTTTGGGGACTGAGGGGGGGCACACACACCCTATAGCACCCGGCACGGGGTGGGGGGCACCCGATACCCCCCACATAAGGACGTGGGGGACACCGGACACCCCCCATCCCTGGGAAGGGGGACGCGGGGGGGGCACCCAATCTACCGTGCTGGTGGCGGGGGGGGGGAGGAACGCGCATACAAGGACCCCCCCCGAGAGGGGGACGTGGGCACCCCACAATTGCCCGGCAGGGGGCACAGGAGGACCCCCTGTCCGCCGCACGGACCCAGGGTGGTGGTGGGTGTCCCGACCCCCGTGTGTGTCCCCCCCCCAGAATGTCCCCCCCGACCTGGCCGTCTGCTGCTTCGTGCTGGAGCAGTCGCTCTCGGTGCGGGCGCTGCAGGAGATGTTGGCCAACAGCTCCGAGACGGGGGGCGAGGTGGGTCCGGGGGGGTGCGGGGGGGGTCTGGGAGGGGGTCCCAACCCCCCTTGACCCCCGCTTCTATCTCTCTTCCCCCCCCCCCCCATGCCCACACCAGGGGGTCGACCTGGATAAGTGGGTAGGTGCCACTGTGGTGCAGTGACCCCCCCTCCTCATCCTCACCTTCAGCCTCACCTTCAGCCTCATCCTCCTCTGCACCCTCCACTCCCCCCCAAAGTGTCCGGGGGGGCTCTGCTGCCCCCCTACCCCCGCATGGACCCAGGCGTCCGGGTGTGCCCCCCCTCCCCCTGCCCGATCCACCACCCCCCCCAGCCCCTCCCAGCCCGCAGCCCCACGATTCCGCATGGATCCCGCTGCAGACCCCCAGGTGTGAGCGCGGGGCGTGCAACGCACGAGGGCCTGGTGCACGGGGTGCACGGCTCCAGCACGAGGGGCGTGCAATGGACAGGGTACCCCAACACAGCTCCGGCACAAGTGGCGTGCAATGCGTGGGGTACCCTGATGTAAATTGGGCACGAGGGGCGTGCAATGCACTGGGAACCCCGACACGGCCCTGGCACAAGGGATGTGCAATGCACTGGTCCCCTGGACACAAGGGGTGTGCAATGCACGGGGTACCCCGACACAAGGGGCATGCAACGCAGGGGCTACCTTGATGCAAGGTCTCGCACGAGGGCCGTGCGACACACGGGGCACACAGCTCTGACACGAGGGCCATGCATTGCACGGGGTGCACGCCCCTGGCACGAGGGCCGTGCGAGGCACAGCGTACCCCAACGTGGGTCTCGCACAAGGGCTGTGCGTTGCACGGGTTATCCCGCAGCCCGGGGTGCCGCCAGCCGGCAGCAGCCCCCTCGGGATGGTGGGGAGGGGGGAGGGAAGGTTTGGGGGGGTCCCTGCTGACCCCCCCCATCCCGTTCCCCCCCCCCCCCCAAGTCATCGCAGGGCGGGGGGCACCGGACGCTGCTCTACGGCCATGCCATCCTCCTGCGGCATTCCCACAGTGGCATGGTGAGTTGCGGGGGGGGGGGGGCGAAAGGGGGGGGTCAGGGGGAGCCAGGAGGCTGGGGACCTCCATAACGGGGTGTCCGTGTGTCCCCCCCCAGTACCTGAGCTGCCTCACCACCTCCCGCTCAGTCACTGACAAACTGGCCTTCGACGTGGGGCTGCAGAAGGATGCGGCTGGTAAGGGGGGGCCTGAAGGGCTGGGGGTGGGGCTGGGGTTTGGAGGGTCCCTAAAGGCTTATGGGGGGTGGCAGGGGTTTGGGGGTCCCTTGGGTTTGGGGGGCTGGATCCTGTTGGGCTTTAGGGGGTTGAAGGTTGGGGGGGGCTGATGGGTCCCCCTGGGAGGGTCCCTGTGGGCTTTGGGGGGGTCACAGGTTTCAGGGGGTCACCCAGGGTTGGGGGGGTCCCCATAGGGAGGTCCCACATTGGATGCCCTGCATCCCCCGGGGGGTGGTGAGTCCCTATGGGCCCTGGGGAGTGATAAGTTCAGGAGGGGTCCCCCAAGGGTTTGGGGGCCCTGGAGTGCCCCCCCGACCACCCCCCACCACCACAGGCGAGGCGTGCTGGTGGACCATGCACCCCGCGTCCAAGCAGCGCTCGGAGGGCGAGAAGGTTCGGGTGGGCGATGACCTCATCCTCGTCAGCGTCTCCTCCGAGCGCTACCTGGTGAGGGGGGGGGCACGGGGAGGGGGGCATGGGGCTTTGCACGCGCACGAGCGAGCACTGGTGCACGGGGGCCTCGTGTGTGCGCGAGCCTGCTGCGGCCCGCAAGGGCTGCACGTGTGCAGGAGCGAGCGCCAGCGTGCAAGCGTGTGCACGAGTGAGCCCCACTGTGCAAGGGCTGCGTGCGCAAGCACCAGCGTGCAAGGGCCATGTGTGTGCACGAGTGAACCCCAGCGTGCAAGGGCCGTGCGAGTGTGCACCACTGAGCCGTGCTCTGCTCCTCCGGGCTCCCCATCCTCACGCGAGACCTTGCATGCGTGTCAAGGGGGGTTCCGTGTGTTGGGGGGGGGGTGTCTCACAGGCCTAGACACCCGTGTGTGTCCCCGTGACACACGTGTGTGTCCCCCCGTGACACGCGTGTCCCCAGCACCTCTCCACGGCGAGCGGGGAGCTGCAGGCGGACGCCTCCTTCATGCAAACCCTCTGGAACATGAACCCCATCTGCTCCGGCTCGGAGGAAGGTGGGTGCTGGTGGGACTGGGGGGGGACGACGACACCCCAAGTTGGGTGAAGTGGACCCTAGGGTCGTCCCCGTCCCCCCCCGACACCCCCCCTTCTTTGGGTGTCCCCAGGCTACGTGACGGGTGGCCACGTCATGCGTCTCTTCCACGGCCACATGGACGAGTGTCTGACCACCTCCGCGCCAGAGCAGGGCGAGGAGCGCAGGTGGGGGGGTCCGGACCCTCGGTTTCCCCCCTCCCTGAGGTGGGGTGTGTGGCAGGGGGTCCCTGTCCCCGTCCCCTTGGTGTTCCAACGGGCCACGTCCCCACAGCAGTGTGGTGAACTACGAGGGAGGAGCCGTTTGCACCCACGCTCGGTCCCTTTGGCGCCTGGAGCCCCTGCGCATCAGGTATTGGGGAGGGGGGTCCCGGTGTGTGTGTGGGGGGGTCCCTCGTATTGCTGTGCCCATGTCACAGCCCCCCGAGGTGACCCTGCAGCCCAGCCTGTTGGCTTGGCATCCCCACGTTGCATCCTGGGGGTCCCCGTGAAGCATCCCCGTGTCCCCACGCCGCATCCTTGGGACTCGTCCCTGCGTCCTCGCCCCGTGTCCTCCATGTCCCCTCGTTCCTGCCACCCACCCCTGCACTGTGTCCCCTGCATCCCCACGAGGCATCCCTGTGTCCCCACGCTGCATCCCTGCATCCCTAGTCTGCCTTCTCAGGGTCCCCATGACCCATCCCTGTGTCCCCACACTGCATCCCCCGTGTCCCCAAGTCCCATCCCTGCATCTCCACGCTGCATCCCCCGTATCCCTATGTCCCTGTGTCCCACCCCTGCATCCCCACCCTGTGTCCCCTCCATCCCTGTGAGCCCGTGGCACATCCCTGCATCCTGATGCTGTGTCCCCACATCCCCATGCCCATCCCCACGTCCCCATCACCCATCCCCGTGTCCTCATCCCCATCCCTGTGTCTCCATCACCCATCCCCACGTCCCCATCACCCATGCCCGTGTCCCCCTCACCCACCCCTGTGTGCCCTGACCCCCGGTGACCCATCGTGTGTCCCCCCCAGCTGGAGTGGGAGCCACCTGAAGTGGGGCCAGCCCTTCCGCCTGCGACACGTCACCACGGGACGTTACCTGGCGCTGACGGAGGACAAGGGTCTGGCCGTGGTGGAGGCGGCCGCTGCCAACACCCGCGCCTCCGCCTTCTGCTTCCGTGCCTCTAAGGTGGGAGACAGGGACGGGGATGGGGGGGTCCAGCCGGGGCGAGGGGGGGGACCTGGTGTCAGGGGGCGTGGGGTGGTCTGGTTGTCCCCAAGGGATGGGGTCACTCAGGCACTTGGTGCCCTGGGGTGGGGAGTGGTCTCTGGTCTGTCCCCGTTTGGGTCCCCATCCTGGTCCTTGTCCCCAGGCTGGTTCCCATCCTGGTCCCATCCCTGTCCTGGTCCCCGACCCAGTCCTGTCCCCATCCTGGTCCCTGTCCTGGTCCCAGCCTGATGCTGGTCCCTGTTCCTGTCCCCATCCCAGTCCCCTTGTAGGTCCCTTTCCCCATGTAGGTCCCCATCCTGGTTCCTGTGTGAGTCCCTGTCCCCATCCCTGTCCCTCTGAAGGTCCCGGTCCCCATTCCTGTCCTTATCCCGGTCCCCATGTGGGTCGCTGTCCCCATCCCTGTTCTCATGAAGGTCCTGGTCCCCATCCCCATCCCAGTCCCCATCCTGGTCCCGGTCCCCATCCCTGTCCCTGTGAAGGTCCTGGTCCCCATTCCTGTCCCCATCCCAGTCGCCTTGTGGGTCCCTGTCCCCATGTAGGTCCCTATCCTGGTTCCTGTGTGAGTCCCTGTCCCCATCCCTGTCCCCATCCTGGTCCCTGTGTGGGTCTCCGTCCCCATCCCCGTCCCCGTGAAGGTCCTGGTCCCCACGTGGGTCCCCATTCTGGTCTCCATTCCAGTCCCATGAGTGGGTCTCCATCCCCATCCCTGTCCCTGTGACAGTCCCGGTCCCCATTCCTGTCCCCATCCCGGTCCCCCTGTGGGTCCCCTGACACCCCCCTCTCCCCCCCAAACAGGAGAAACTGGAGGTGGTGGCCAAGCGGGACGTGGAGGGGATGGGGACCCCCGAGATCAAGTACGGGGAGTCCCTCTGCTTCGTGCAGCACGTGGCCAGCGGGCTCTGGCTCACCTACGCCGCTGCCGACACCAAGGCCATGCGCCTTGGGCTGCTCAAGAGGAAGGTGGGGGGCTTCGGGGGGGCCTGGGGTTTCGGGGGCGCTGCTGGGCCATCTCTGGGGGGGCTGTAGGGGAAGGCTGGGGTCTCTGAGAGGCACTAGGGGGTCTCTAAGGGGTCTTTGGGGCATCTCTGCGGGGGCTGTAGGGGGGGTGCTGGGGGTTTGGGGGATTTGGGGGTCTCTGGGGTCATTGGGGGGCTCAGGGGGGGTCTCTGAGAGGCACTAGGGGGTCCCCAGGGGGCCTTTGGGGGCTATGGGGGTGCTGGGAGGCCCTGCGGGGGGGTACTGGGAGGTTACTGGGGAGCACAGGGCAGGTCTCTGCAAGGCACTGGGCTGTACTGGGGGTCTCTGGGATTTTTTGGGAGAGGGTCCCCTAACTGACCACTTCGTGTCCGCCCCCCCCCCCCCCCCCCCCCCAGGCCATACTGCACCAGGAGGGACACATGGACGACGCGTTGTCCCTCACCCGCTCCCAGCGTCAGGAATCGCAGGCGGCACGGATGGTCTACAGCACGGCCGGGCTCTATGGGCACTTCATCAGGTGGGGGGGCGTGGGGGGGCATGGGGGGGGCCATGGATATGGGGGGTATGGGGGGGGTATGGGGACGGTCTACAGCATGGCTGGGCTCTATGGGCACTTCATTGGGGGGGGTCGTGGAGCTGGGAGGGTGTATGGGGCTGTGGGGGGGGCACACAGTGGGGCTGGGGGGTCCTGCGTGGAGCTGGGGGGGGGGTATAAGGACATTGGGTGGTTGTGGGGTGGGGGAATGTATGGGGCAGGGGGGGATACAGGGACCTGGGGGTGCGCGGGGATGGCAGAAGGAATGTGAGGGTGCTGACCCCATTGCGCCCCCCCCTCCGCAGGAGCCTGGACAGCCTGAGCGGGAGGGGCAGGGGGTCCCCCCCACCCACGCTGCCCATCGCCGCCGTCATCCTGAGCCTGCAGGACCTGATCGGATATTTCCAGCCCCCCCCGGCCGAACTGCAGCACGAGCAGCGGCAGAGCCGGCTGCGGGCCCTGCGGGGCCGCCAGAACCTCTTCCAGCAGGAGGTGGGACCCCCACCCCCCGCAGCGGGGGGGGGGCTCCTAGGGTTGGGGGGCTCTTGGGGTTGGGTGGTCCTGGGCTTGGGGGCCACAGAGGGGACGCATGGGGTCCCCAGAGCTGGCTGGGGGTCTCGTGAGGTCACTCAGGGTTGGCCATGGGGTTGGGGGTTGGGGGGGGGAGTTGGGGGGGGTGCAGTGTTGACCCTCCCCGTGGCCTCAGGGCATGATCACGCTGGTGCTGAACTGCATCGACCGCCTGAACGTGTACAGCACGGCCGCCCACTTCGCAGAGTTCGCCGGCGAGGAGGCGGCCGCCTCCTGGAAGAAGATCGTCAACCTGCTCTATGAGCTGCTGGGTGGGTGGATGGAGGGCTGCTGGGGGGGGGGGCCTATGGGGTGGGATAGGGGCTGTGGGGTGGGATGTCAACCTGCTTTACGAGCTGCTGGGTGGGCAGATGGGGGGCTGCAGGGGGGGGCTGTGGGGCAGAATGGGGGGCTGTGGGGGGGGATAGGGTGCTATGGGGTGGGACAGGGTGCCATGGGGCAGGATGGGGGCTATGGGGTGGGACAAAGGGCTATGGAGCAATATGGGGTGCTATGGGGTGGTATGAGGTGCCGTGGGGTGAGCAGGGGCTGGTGCCCGGGGCAGTTGGGGGTGCTGTGGGTCTCTGACACCCCCCCCCCCGGTGCCCCCCAGCCTCGTTGATCCGGGGAAACCGCGCCAACTGCGCCCTCTTCTCCACCAACCTGGACTGGCTGGTCAGCAAGCTGGACCGGCTGGAGGCCTCCTCGGGTCAGTGGGGACCTCGTGGGGGGCTGGGGGGGCTCATGGTGGGCTGGGGACCCTCCTATGTGGCTGAGGACCCTCCTATGGGGCTGAGGACCCTTAAATGGAGCTGGAGTCCATGCACGGAGCTGAGTACCTTCATATGGAGCCAGTGACCCTTGCACGAGGAATGGGACCCTCCTATGGGTGTAGGGACCCTCCTGTGGGTCTGGGGTCCCTGACAGGGGTCTGGGGTCCCTCCCACAGGTATCCTGGAGGTGCTGTACTGCGTCCTCATTGAAAGCCCCGAGGTCCTCAACATCATCCAGGAGAACCACATCAAGTCCATCATCTCCCTCCTGGACAAGCACGGCCGCAACCACAAAGTGAGGAGGGGTCCCCTCCTTTGGGGGGGGGGGAAGCATGCACACGTGTGTGCAGGCATGTGCAGGCGTGTCCATGTGTCGTGTCCCCCCCCCTCCCAGGTGCTGGATGTGCTCTGCTCCCTCTGCGTCTGCAATGCCGTGGCCGTCCGCTCCAACCAGAACCTCATCACCGAGAACCTCCTGCCCCGGCGGGACCTGCTGCTCCAGACTGGGCTGGTCAACTACGTCACCAGGTGGGTGGGGGGTCCTTGGTGGGGCTGCGGGGCTTAGGGTGCTCCTGGGGGTCCTGGGAGGTCCTGGAGGACCTTGAGTTGTTCCCTGTGGGTTCTTGGAGGGTTTCTGGTTGTCCATAGGATGGTCCTGTGGGACTTGGGGTGCTCCTGGGGGTCTTGGAGGAGTCCTGGGGTGTCTTGGAGGGGTTCTGGTTGTCCTTAGGATGGTCCTGTGGGACTTGGGGTGCTCCTGTGGGACTTGGGGTGCTCCTGGGGGAATTGGAGGGGTGCTGGGGGGTCTTGAGGAGCTCCTGGGGGACTTGGAGCATCCTGGAGTGCTCCTAGCTGCCCATGGGATGCTCCTGGTATTCTTGGGGTGCTCCTGGGGGGTTCTGGGGACCTTTGGGTTGTTCCTAGGGGTCTTAGGATGCTCATGGGGGTCTCAGAGGGGTCCTAGGGTCTCCTGAGATGTTCCTGGGTACCCATGGGATGTTCCTGGGTTTCTCTGAGTGCTCCTAGGGGTCTCAGGGTGCCCATGGATTGCTCCTGGGGGTCTTGGGGTGCTCCTTGGGGTCTCTGGGTGCCCATGGGTTGCTCCTGGGGGTCTCTGGGTGCTCCTGGGGTTCTCTGGGTGCTCCTGGGGGGTCCCCGGCGCTGACCCCCTCCTCCCCACCGCAGCGTGCGCCCCAACATCTTCCTGGGCACGCACGAGGGCTCGACGCAGTACAGCAAGTGGTACTTCGAGGTGGCGGTGGAGCGGGTGCAGCCCTTCCTCACGGCGCAGCCCACCCACCTCCGGGTGGGCTGGGCGGCAGCCGGGGGCTACAGCCCCTACCCGGGGGGGGGCGAAGGCTGGGGGGGCAATGGTGCCGGTGACGACCTCTGCTCCTTCGCCTTCGACGGTCTCCACCTCTGGACAGGTAACGACCCGCCCGGACCCCCCTTGTGCACAGACCCCCCCCTTGTGCGTGGATCCCCCTCGTGCACGTCCCCTCCTGCACACCCTCCTAAGCCCCCTTCTCCCGTGCCCCCCGCTGCCTTGCATGCCCCCGGAGCTGCCTTTGCACACCCCCATAAATCCTCTTTGCACACCCGGTGTGCCCCCCGTCCCCCAGTGTGTCCCCTGTCCCCCAGTGTCACAGCCTGTCCCCTGGCGTGCCCCGTGTGTGTCCCCCAACATGTCCCCCAGTGCCACGGCACGTCCCCTGGTCTGATGTCCTCTCCCCCGGTGCGTGTCCCCCGCTGTCACAGCGTGTCCCCCTGTGCACCCCGTGTTCCCCCTGTGCCCCCCTGGCGCCACGACGTGTCCCCCAACATGTCCCCGGTGCCACAGCGTGTGCCACAGCACGTCCCCAGTGCCACGGCACATCCCTGGTGTGACGCCTCTCCCATGGTGTGTCCCCCCCAGCATCACAGCGTGTCCTCTGGCATGTGCCCCATGTCCCCCCATGCCCCCCCAGTGCCACAGCGTGTCCCCCAACCTGTCCCCAGTGCCACACCGTGCGCCACAGTGTGTCCCCAGTCCCATGGCACATCCCCTGGTGTGACGCCTCTGCCCTGGTGCATCCCCCACCACTGTCACAGCATGTCCCCCCATAGCCCCCCGATGCCATGGCGTGTCCCCCAATGTGTCCCCAGTGCCACAGCATGGGCCACAGTGTGTCCCCAGTGCCACGGCACATCCCCTGGTCTGATGCCTCTCCCCCAGTGCGTCCCCCACCACTGTCACAGCATGTCCCCCCATGCACTCCGTGTCCCCCCCATACCCCCCCGGTGCCACGGCGTGTCCCCCAACGTGTCCCCAGTGCCACACCATGTGCCACAGCGCGTCCCCAGTCCCATGGCACATCCCCTGGTGTGACCCCTCTCCCCCGGTGCGTCCCCCACCTCCGTCACAGCGTGTGCCCCCGTGCCCCCCCATGCCCCCCGGTGCCACGGCGTGTCCCGCAGGCGGGGTGGCACGCGCGGTGGCCTCGCCGCAGCGGCGGGCGCTGGCTGCCGGGGACGTGGTGAGCTGCTGCCTGGACCTGGGGGTGCCCAGTGCCTCCTTCCGCATCAACGGCTGCCCGGTCCAGGGGGTCCTGGAGAGCTTCAACCTCGACGCCCTCTTCTCCCCCGTCGCCAGCTTCTCTGCCGGCGTCAAGTGAGGCCGCGGGGGGGGTCCTGTCCCCTGTCCCCTGTCCGTGTGTCTCCCCCCCAGCCCATCTCGGGGTGATGGAGGGGTTGTGGGGTGCTGAGGGTACCCCAGGGTCTGCGGTCCTCTGCTTGCTGGGGGATGCTGGGGAGGGGTGATGGGGGGGATGTTGGGGTTGGGGGGGATGCTGGGGGGGTGAGGGGGTACCTGGGGGTCTGTAGTCCTTTTGTTACTGGGGGATTTGGGGAGGGGGGAGGTTCTGGGGGGGGATGCTGTGGGGCTAGAGGGATGCTGGGGAGGGGTGATGGGGGGATGCTGTGGGGTGCGGGTCTGCAGTCTTCTGGTTGCTGGGGGATTCGGGGGGGGTTCTGGGGGGATGTTCGGGGGCTGGAGGGATGCTGGAGGGCTGGAGGGATGCTGGGGGGGGTCTGGACGGATGCTGGGGGGCTGGACGGATGCTGGGGGGGTTTAGGGGGATGTTGGGGGGCTGGAGGGATGCTGGGGGGGTTCTGGGTGGATGCTGGGGGGCTGGATGGATGCTGGGGGGGTTTAGGGGGATGTTGGGGGGCTGGAGGGATGCTGGGGGGTTCTGGGGGGATGGTGGGGGGCTTGCCATGGGCTTGTGGGGCTAGGGGGGGTGTTGGGGGCACTGGAGGGATGCTGGGGGGATGCTGGGGGGCATGCCATGGGGAAGTGGGGCTGGGAGGGTGTTGGGGGGACTGGAGGGATGCTGTGGACCTGGGGGGGGACGCCTTGGGACCACGAGGGACTGGGGGGGGTCACTGCACGGGGGATGCCGTGGGGATGCCGTGGGTCTGGGGCTCACGCCTCCGCTGTCCCCCCCGCCCCAGGCTGCGGTTCCTGCTGGGGGGCCGCCATGGGGAGTTCCAGTTCTTGCCCCCCCCCGGGTACTCGCCCTGCGCCGAGGCCCTGCTGCCCCGCGAGCGCCTGCGTCTGGAGCCCATCAAGGCGTATCGGGGCGAGGGACCCCCCGGCACCCGCAGCCTCCTGGGACCCACGCAGGCTCTGCCCCACACCGCCTTCACCCCCTGCCCTGTGGACACCCTCCAGGTGGGGGCCGGGGGGGGAGGTTGGGGGTGGGGCTTGGGTGGGGGTTTTGGGGTGCTGGGGGGCTTGGATGGGGGTTTTGGGGTGCTGGAGGGGTGGTTTGGGGGAGCTTGGATAGGGGTTTGGGGTGGTAGGGGGGTGGTTTGGAGTGCTGGGGGGCTTGGACAGGGGCTTGGATGGGGGTTTTGGGGTGTTGGAGGGGTGGTTTGGGATGCTAGGGGGCTTGGATGGGGGTTTTGGGGTGCTGGGGAGTTGGTGAGGGCTTGGATGGGGGTTTTGGGGTGCTGGAGGGGTGGTTTGGGGTTTGGGGGGGCTTGGGTGGGGTTTTGGGGTGCTGGAGGGGTTTGGGGGGGCATGGATGGGGATTTGGGATGCTGGGAGATGGAGAGGGCTAGGGGTGCCCAGCCAGGAGTTTGGGGTGCTGGAGGCAGGGGAGATTTGGGGGGCTGGTTTTGGGGTCCCCGCCCGGGGCTGTGCCCACCCCTTCACCTGTGGCCCCCCCCCCCCCCCAGATTGTGCTGCCCCCCCACCTGGAGCGCATCCGGGAGAAGCTGGCGGAGAACATCCACGAGCTGTGGGCCCTGACCCGCATCGAGCAGGGCTGGACCTACGGCCCTGTGAGTCCTGGGGACCCCCCCAGGGCTCCCCCAGCACCCCCAGAGCCTCTGGGGTACAGTGGGTCTCCCCAGGATGGACGGACCCCCCCACAACTCCCCCCCGAGTACCCCTGGGGTGCGGTGGGGACCCCCTGAGCATCCCCAACCTTCCTGGGACCCTTGAACTCCCCTGGTGTGCAATGAGCTCCCCCTGACCCCCCCCCAATCCATCTGGGGTGCAGTGGGACCACTTGGGATGGACAAACACCCCCCCCCCCGAGCCCCCCAGGTGCTCCTGGGGTGTGGTGGGACACCCCAAGCCCCTCAACCCTCCTTGGACCCCCTGAGCCCCCCCATCAATCCCCCTGGGGTCCAGTGGACCGCCCTGAGCCTCCCCTGACCCCCCTGGGGTGCAATGAGCCCCCCCCAATCCATCTGGGGTGCAGTGGGACCCCCTGGGATGGACAGACCCCCCCCCCCCGAGCCCCCCGGGTGCTCCTGGGGGGTGGTGGGACCCCCTGAGCCCCTCAACCCTCCTTGGACACCCTGAGGCCCCCCCCCTCAAATCCCCTGGGGTCCAGTGGAACCCCCTGAGCCCCCCCCGAGCCCCTTGGGGTGCAGCAAGCCCCTCTCAGCCCCCCCAATGCCCCTGGGGTGCAGTGGGACACCCCGGTGCCGTGGCAGAGCCCCCCACCTCCATCCCCACCAGGGTTTGGGGTCTCCTGGGGGGGGGAGATGCTGACCCTGTGCCCCCCTCCCCAGATCCGGGATGACAACCGGCGGCTGCACCCCTGTCTGCTGAGCTTCCACAGCCTGCCCGAGCCCGAGCGGAGCTACAACCTCCAGATGTCTGGGGAGACCCTCAAGTGAGGGGGGGGTCGGGGAGGGCATCGTGGGGGGTTGGGGGGTCATCGTGGGCCTGGGAGGCTGGGAAGAGGAGCTGGAGCTGGGTTTTGGGGTTCCCCCCCCTTTGCTGTATCCCCCCAGACTTGGCTGGGGCTGGGTTTTGGGGTTTCCCCCCCCTTTGCCATATCCCCCCAGACTGGGCTGGGAAGGGGGGGCTGGGTTTTGGGGTCCCCCATCACTCTGTGCCCCCCTGGACTAGTCTGGGCTGAGTTTGGGGTCCCCTCTTTTTGCCATGTCCCCCCCAAAATGGGCCGGGGGGGGCTGGTTTCAGGGTCTCCCATCACCCTGTGCCCCTTGGATGTGGTTGGGATGGGTTTTGGGGTCCCCCCCATGCTGTGCCCCCCTGGCAGGGCAGGGGGCTGAGTTTTGGGGTCCCCCCCCAGGACCCTGTTGGCGCTGGGCTGCCATGTGGGCATGGCCGACGAGAAAGCAGAGGAGAACCTCAAAAAGATCAAACTCCCTAAAACGTGGGTGTGGGGGGTCTGGGGGGGTCTGGGGGGGGTGGAGCCCTAGAGCTGATGGGGATGGGGTGGGGGGCTTGGGTTTGGGGGGGGTCAAAGTTTTCGGGGGGTGTTTTACTGGTTTGGGGGGGGGGATTTGGGGGTCTTTGTCAGGGAGGTGATAGGTTGCAGGGTGGGGGTCCTGGTTGGGGAGTTCCTGATGGGGGAAGGTGTCCCTGGTTGGGGGTCTGCAATGTGGGGGTCCCAGTCAGGGGTCCCCTGGGTTGGGGTCTTTGGCTGAGGGTCCCCAACTGGGAGTCCCTGTTTGGGGTCCCACTCAAGTGTCCCCTGGGTCAGGGGTCCTTTTGGGGGGGGTCCCTGGTCGGGGAAGCTCCCAGGTAGTGGGGGGTCCCCAACTGGGTGTGGGGGGGTCCCAGATGGGGTCTCCTGGCTTTGGGGTCTTTGGTTGGCAGAGCTCCCAGTTAGGGGGAACCTTGTTTGGGGTCTCAGGGTGTCCCAGTCTGGGGTCACTGGTGGGGGGTCTGCAGAGGGGGTCTGCCTGCAGAAGGGGGGAGGGGTCTCAGGCAGTGCCCCCCCCCCAGGTACACGATGTCCAACGGGTACAAGCCGGCGCCGCTGGACCTGGCGCACGTGAAGCTGACGCCGGCGCAGCTGACACTGGTCGACCGCTTGGCTGAGAACGGGCACAACGTCTGGGCCCGCGACCGCGTCCAGCAGGGATGGACCTACAGCACCCTACAGGTGGGGGGCACCCCCGGGACCCCTCCCTCCACCCCGGGACCCCCATCCCCAGCATCCACGTCCCCCGGGACCCCCTGTGTTGCTCTGGTCCCTGTGTGCCCTTGCCCACATCTTCCCATGCTTAGGGTTGGGGTTCCTCTGTGCCCCCCGCCATGTGCCTGTGCCCCCACCTTGAGTCCCTATGCCCATGGCTGTGGGTGCTCTGTGCCCCCTTGTCCCCATGTCCATGGTGGTGGTGTCCCCATGCCCAGTGGCAGTGTCCCTGTGTCCCCACATCCCCATGTCCCCATGCCCACAGTGGTGGTGTCCCTGTGTCCCCACGTCCCCATGGCCATGACAGTGGTGTGCCCACATGCCCATGCTCACAGTGGCAGTGTCCACATGTTCCCACATCCCCATGTCCCCATGGTGTTTCTCCACGTTCCTATGTCCCCATGGTGGTTCTCCATGTCCCCATGTCCCCCCACCGCCATGCCCCCATGGTGGTTCTCCACATCCCCACGGTGGTTCTCCATGTCCCCATGTTCCCCCATCCCCATGTCCCCACGGTGGTTCTCCATGTCCCCACATCCCCATGTGCCCATGGTGGTTCTCCATGTCCCCGCGGTGCTTCTCCATGTCCCCATGTCCCCATGGTGGTTCTCCATGTCCCCACGGTGCTTCTCCATGTCCCCATGTCCCCATGGTGGTTCTCCATATCCGCATGTCCCCCCACTCCCATGTCCCCCCACCCCCATGTCCCCATGGTGGTTTTCCATGTCCCCACAGTGGTTCTCCACATCCCCATGTCCCTCCATGTCCCCATGGTGGTTCTCCATGTCCCCACAGTGGTTCTCCATGTCCCCATGTCCCTCCATCCCCACGTCCCCACGGTGGTTCTCCACATCCCCATGTTCCCCCATCCTCATGTCCCCATGGTGGTTCTCCATGTCCCCACAGTGGTTCTCCATGTCCGCCCATCCCCCTGTCCCCACACCCACCGAGGTGGTGTCCCCACCTCCCCACGCCCACGGCAGCGTCCCCATGCCCACGGCGCCGACGTCCTCCCATCCCCACAACCCCGTGGCGGCGGTGGTGGTGTCCCCACGTCCCCGCGCTGACGGCGGTGGTGTCCCCGTGTCCCCCCACCCCGTCCCCAGGACATCAAGAACAAGCGGAACCCGCGGCTGGTGCCCTACCACCTCCTGGACGAGCGCACCAAGAAGACAAACCGGGACAGCCTGTGCCAGGCGGTGCGCACCCTGCTCGGCTACGGCTACAACATCGAGCCCCCCGACCAGGAAAGCCGTGAGTGACCGGCTTTGGGGGGGGGGGGTGTGTCCTTTGCAGGGGGCAGGGCTCCATTGTGGGGGTGCAGGGAGGAGGCAGGGAGCCGATTCTGGTGCAATTTGGGGGTGCAGGGTGCCCTTGGAGGGTGCAGGGAGGGTGCAGGGTGCTGTTTGGGGGTGCAGGGTGCTGTTTGGGGGAGCAGAGAGGGTGTAGGGTGCCCTTTGAGGGTGCAGGGTGCCCTTTGTGGGTGCAGGGTGCTGTTTGGGGGTGCAGGGTGATGTTTGGGGGGAGCAGAGAGGGAGTAGGATGCCCTTTGAGGGTGCAGGGTGCTGTTTGGGGGACCAGAGATGGTACAGCATGATGTTTGGGGGTGCAGGGTGCTGTTTGGGGGAGCAGAGAGGGTGTAGGGTGCCCTTTGAGGGTGCAGGGTGCTGATTGGGGGTGCAGGGTGCCCTTTGGGGGTGCAGGGTGCCTTTTGGGCGTGCAGGGAGGATAAAGGGTGCCATTTGGGAAGCAGACAGGGTGCAGGGTGCAATTTGGGCATACAGGGTGCTCTTTGTGAATGCAGGGTGCCCTTTGGGGGTGCATGGTGCTGTTTGGGGGGTGCAGGGAACAGGCAGGGTGCCATTGGGGGCTGCGGTGTGATCTTCAGAGATGCAGGGTGCCGTCGGGGGCTGCAGGGTGCAATTTGTGGGTGCAGAGCTGATGCAGGGTGCTGTTCTGGGGTTCAGGGTGCCCTTTGGGGGTTCAGGGAGGAGGCAGGGTGCCATGGGGGGGGTGCAGGGTGCCACGAGGGGTTCTGACACCCCGTTGTCCCCCCACAGCCGCCCAGGGGGTGCCACGGGGACGGGGGGACAAGTCTCGCATCTTCCGGGCGGAACGGAGCTACGCGGTGCGGGCCGGCAAGTGGTACTTCGAGTTCGAGGCCGTCACCACCGGGGAGATGCGGGTGGGCTGGGCACGTCCCCACCTGCGCCCCGACACCGAGCTGGGTGCCGATGACCTCGCCTACGTCTTCAATGGGCACCGGGTGAGACCCCCGGGGGACCCCCATACTCCCCCTGGGACCCCCCTTGCCCACTGGGACTCTCATAGCCCACTGGGACCCCCATACCCCCCTGGGACCCCTCTGGGACCTCCATAGCATCCCTGGGATGCCTGGACCCCCTCGGGACCCCCATACTCACCTTGAGACCCCCATTGCCCACTGGGACTCTCATAGCCCACTGGGACCCCCATACCCCCCTGGGACCCCTCTGGGACCTCCATAGCACCCCTGGGATCCCCAGACCCTCCTAGGACCCCCATACTCCCTTGGGACCCCCATAGCCCCTGACACCCCAGGTCCCCCCCATTGCCCCTGGTCCCCTCTGGTCCCCAAATGCCACCCGTGCCCCTGGTCTCCTGGGACCACCAATGCTCCCGGTTGTCCATCCCCCGTTGCCCCAGGTCCTCCCTGGTCCCCAAATGTCACCATCACCCCCAGTCCCCTATTGCCCCTGGGTCCCCATATGCCCCCAGGACCCCCATTGCCCCCCCAGGTCCCCTGGTTCCCCCATTGCCCCAGATACCCCCTGGTCCCCCCAGACGCCCCATATGCCACCAGTGCCCTAGGACCCCTGGGTCCCATCTGACCCCCTGGGACCCCCACTGCCCTCCCAAAGTCCCCTGGGTCCCCCATTGTCCTTGATGACCCAGCTCCCCCCTGCTCCCCAAATGCCACCATCGCCCCACATCCCCTGGGCCCCCCATTGCCCCAGATCCCCCCTGGTCCCCCCAGACGCCCCATATGCCACCAGTGCCCCAGGACCCCTGGGTCCCATCTGACCCCCTGGGACCCCCATTCCCCTTGATGCCCCAGGTCCCCCCTGCTCCCCAAATGCCACCATTGCCCCACATCCCCTGGGTCCCCCATTGCCCCAGCTCCCCCCCCCCCAAGCCTCTGTGTGTGTGTGTGTCCCCCCAGGCACAGCGCTGGCACGTGGGCAGCGAACCCTTCGGCCGGACCTGGCAGGCGGGGGACGTGGTGGGCTGCATGATCGACCTGACGGAGAGCCACATCACCTTCACCCTCAACGGCGAGGTCCTCATCAGCGACGCCGGCTCCGAGCTGGCCTTCAAGGACTTCGACGTGGGCGAGGGTGAGTTGCGGGGGGTCTAACGGGGACGGGGGGGTGGTGATGGTGGTCCGGGCGCTGACCCCCCGCATCCCACCGTAGGCTTCGTGCCGGTGTGCAGCCTGGGGCTGGAGCAGGAGGGGCGGCTGAACCTGGGGCAGGAGGTGGGCAGCCTGCGGTTCTTCAGCATCTGCGGGCTGCAGGAGGGCTACGAGCCCTTCGCCATCAACATGAAGAGACCCATCACCCTCTGGTTCAGCAAGAGCCTCCCCCAGTTCGTCCCAGTGCCCCCCGACCACCCCCAACTGGAGGTCAGGGGATGGGGAAGGGGGAGCCTGGGTGGGATGGGGTCGGTCCCATGGGAGTTACGGGGGGGCGGAACGGGGGAGTCCCCTGGTGTGAGGGTCCCTGGGGATGGGTGATGCATGGTGCCGGGGTGTCCCTGGTCCCCAGGGTTGGGTGATGTACAGTGCTGGGGGTCCCTGGATGTGGAGGTCTCCAGGGCGCCCCAGGGCTGGGTGGTGCATGGTGCTGGGGTGTCCCTGGTGCAAGGGGTCCCTGAGGGTCCCCGGGGCTGGGTGGTGCATGGTGCTGGGGGGTCCCTGGGTGCAGGGGGTCCCTGAGGGTCCCCAGGGCTGGGTGGTGCATGGTGCTGGGGGGTCCCTGGGTGCAGGGGGTCCCTGAGGGTCCCCAGGGCTGGGTGATGCACATCCCTGCAGAGTCCCAGGGTGTAAAGGGTCCTTGATCCCTGGGTGCCCCCAAGTTGGTCATGCATGTTGTCATGGGGGTCCCCAATACCTGAGGGTCATCCCCCCCCCCGGTGGGGTGATTCCCATCCCTGACGGGTCCCCGATCCCTGTGGGTTCCTGGGATGGGGTGATGCCTGACCCCCAACGGCTCCCCAATGCCCAGGTATCCCTATGATGGGGTGATGCCCATCCTGGAGGGGTCCCCAATCCCTGTAGGTCCCCCATCCCCGTGGATCACCACCCTTGCTGTGACACCTCGCCGGTGTGGGGGGGTCCCAACAGGTGACTAGGATGGATGGGACAGTGGAGACGCCGCCATGCCTGCGGCTAGCCCACCGAGCCCCCAGCTCCCCGGCCACGTCGCCCGAGCTCCTCTTCCTCCGCCTCAGCCTCCCCGTCCAGTTCCACCCTCGCTTTCGCTGCACCCCCGGGGCCACCCCCCTGCCGCAGGCCCCCCCTGAGCCCCCCGAGGACGTCAGCCTCGAACCCCTCTCCGAATTTGAACGCCTCCGTCGCTCAGCCGGGCCCAGGAACCCCGAAGGCGAAGGTGAGGGCGAGAAGGGGCCTGGGGGTGGTCCGGCCACCCCGGCCCCCCGGGACCAGCCCCGTGTTGAGAACGAGAAGGATGCGACCACCGAGAAGGGCAAGACCCGGAGGGGGTGAGTGGGGATGGGGTGGAGGTCACACGGCAGGTTTAGGGGGGGCATTGCCCCATCCCAGCGTTTTGGGGTGCATGGGGGGGGCATTGTCCCACGGCAGGGTGATGGGGTGCAGGAGGGCATTGTCCCATGGTGGGGTCCTGGGACAAATGGCTATGGGGTGAGCAGAGCCATGGGGTGTGTGGGGCCAGGTGCCCCACATCACACCCCCCCCCCATGCCTCCCAGGTTTCTGTTCAAGGCCAGGAAGACACCATTCACGCCCCCCCCTGCAGTGCCCACTGTCCCCCGTCTCGAGGAGGACGTGGTCCCCGACGAGCGTGACGACCCCGAGGTCATCATGAACACCACCACGGTAGGTGGGGGGGTGGCGCCCCCCAAATCCCTGTACTGGTGTCTCCATCCCTCCTTTTGGCACCCTGACCCGCACCTCAGCATCCTGCTCTCCCCATCCCAGCAGCCTGTGGTCCCCATCCCTGTGGTCTCCATCCCTGTCTACCATCCCCATCCCCTGTGCCTTCATCCCTGTCTCCATCCCTGTCCCCTGTGCCTGCATCCCTGTCCCCCATCCTTGTCCCCCATTCCTGTCCCCCACCCCTGCATCCCTGTCCCCATCCCTGTGGTCTCCATCCCTGCAACCCATCTCTGTATCCCTGTCTCCATCCCTGTGGTCCCTGTCCCCCATCCCCACATCCCTGTCTCCCATCCCCGTCCCCTGTGCCTTCATCCCTGTCTCCATCCCTGTCACCTGTGCCTGCATCCCTGTCCCCCATTCCTGTCCCTCACCCCTGCATCCCTGTCCCCATCCCTGTGGTCTCCATCCCTGCAACCCATCCCTGTATCCCTGTCCCCATCCCTGTGGTCTCCATCCCTGCAACCCATCCCTGTATCCCTGTCCCCATCCCTGTGGTCTCCATCCCTGCAACCCATCCCTGTATCCCTGTCTCTATCCCTGTGGCCCCTGTCCCCCATCCCCCTCCTGGTCCCCATCCCCGTCTCCATCCCTGTCCCCTGTACCTGCATCCCTGTCCCCCATCCTTGTCCCCCATTCCTGTCCTCCACCCCTGCATCCCTGTCCCCATCCCCATGGTCCCTGTCCCCCATCCCTGTATCCCTGTCTCCATCCCTGTGGTCCCTGTCCCCCATCTCCATCCCTACATCCCTGTCCCCCTCCCATCCCTGTCCCCCCTCCTCACGGCCCCCCCCGACCTCTCTGCCCCCAGTACTACTACTCGGTGCGGATCTTCGCGGGGCAGGAGCCCTCCAGCGTCTGGGTGGGCTGGGTGACCCCCGACTTCCACCAGCACGACCCCACCTTCGACCTCTCCCGCGTCCGCACCGTCACCGTCACCATGGGTGATGACAAGGGCAACGTGCACGACAGGTACCACGGGAGCAGGGGTGGGGGGGACATCGGGGATCCGATGGGGGGGGCAACGAGGAAGAGGACCCCCAAACTGAGATCCCCAAACTGTCATCTCCAGGGGGTGATGGGGAAGGGGTTCAGGACCTGGGGGGGGTCCCTTGAGGGGGCAATGGGGAAGGTTGGCCCCCACAGCCCACCCCCCCCTTTTCGACCCTCCCCAGCATCAAGCGGAGCAACTGCTACATGGTGTGGGGGGGGGAGTTTGCCAGCACCACGCAGCAGGCGCGGGTCAGCCACACCGACCTCGTCATCGGCTGCCTGGTGGACCTGGCCACCGGCCTCATGACCTTCACTGCCAACGGCAAGGAGATCAACACCTTCTTCCAGGTGGGATGGACCCCCACCTGCACCCCCCCCCTTGCACCCCATGGCCCCCCACATGGGCTGGGGTGGGTTCTGTCACCATCCCGGGGGCTCGGCAGCTCCATCCCTGGTCTCAGCGCCTTCGTCCGTGCAGGTGGAACCCAACACCAAGCTCTTCCCGGCCGTCTTCGCCCTCCCCACCAGCCAGAACGTCATCCAGTTCGAGCTGGGCAAGCTCAAGGTGACACCTGGGTCCCCCCTCTGCCCCCCAGGTCACCCTTGGGGGAGGTAGTGGGGTCTGTGGGGAAATAGTGGGGTCTGGACCAAGGGGAAGCTAGACCCCCTGTGCTGGGGGTCTTTGGGTCTAGACCCAGGAGAACTGGGACCACTGGGGAGGTAGTGAGGTCTACAAAGGGTTGTGGGGTCTGTAGGAGGGACTGAGGAGAACCTGGGGGTCTTGGGGAGGAGGGGGAGGGCAGCAGGCGTCCCAGATGCCCAGGTCCACCCTGTCTCACACCCCTTGTGCCCCCCCAGAACATCATGCCCATCTCGGCTGCCATGTTCAGCAGCGAGCGGAAGAACCCGGAGCCACAGTGCCCACCGCGCTTGGCCATCCAGCTCCTGACGCCCGTCACCTGGAGCCGTATGCCCAACGAGTTCCTGGGCGTGGAGACCACCCGCCTGAGCGAGCGGCAGGGCTGGGTGGTGGAGTGCACCGAGCCCCTCGTCATGATGGCCCTCCACATCCCCGAGGAGAACAGGTCGGGGACCCCCGTCCTCCCCATCGCCACCCTAGGGGACCCCAGCATCCTGGTGTCCTGCCACCCAAGGGACAGAGGTGTCCTTCCCCCAGAAGACCCTGATGTCTTGCCCCAGGGGACCCTGGCATCGTGTCCCAGAGGACCTGCATGTCCTGCTCCCAGGGGACCCCGATGTGTCCCAGCCCCAAGGGACACCCATATGTCCTCCCCTGAGGAGACCCTGACGTTGTGTCCCATCTCCTGGGTACCCAGGGGTCCTGTCCCCTGGGGATCTTGGTGTTGTACCCCCAGGAGACCCATCCCCAGGGGACATAATCATCCCATCCCCAGGGAATCTAGGTGTTGTACCCCCAGGGGACACAGGGGTCCAGTCCCTGGGGGACTTAGTCATCCCATCCCTAGGGGACCAGGGTTCCATCCCTGGGAGACCTCAGTGTTGTACCCCCATGGGACCCCGAGGATCCACCACTGGGGGGATCACCTAGTCATCCCACCCCCAGGTCCAATCACTGGGGGACTCAGGGGTCCCATCCCCAGTAGACCTCGGTGTTGTGTCCACAGGGGTCCCATCCCTGGGGGACCTCAGTGTCATGTCCCCTTGAGTCCCATTCTCGGGAGACCCAGGGGTTCCATCCCCAGGAGACCTCTGTGTTGTGTCCCTGGGGATCCCGTCCCCAGGGAACCCAAGGAACCTGTCCCCAGTAGACCGGGGTGTCCCATCCTCAGGGGTCCCCAGAGTCCCATCCCCAGGAAACCTCTGTGTCGTGTCCCCAGGGGTCCCATCCCCGGGGGACCATGGTGTCATGTCCCCTTGAGTCCTATTCTTGGGGGACCAAGGGGTCACAATCCCCAGGGGACCCAGGGAACCTGTCCCCAGGAGACCTGGGTGTCCCATCCCCAGGGCCCCCCAGAGTCTCATCCCCAGGAGACCTTGGTGTTGTGTCCCCAGGGGTCCCATCCCCGGGGGACCCAGGGGACCAGGAGATACAGGTGTCATGTCCCCTTGTGTCCCATCACTGGGAGGGCCCCAGGCGTCCCATGCCGACCCCCGTGTGTGTGTGTCCGCCCCCCCCCCAGGTGCATCGACATCATGGAGCTGTCGGAGCAGCTGGACCTGCTGCGGTTCCAGTGGCACACGCTGAAGCTGTACTGCGCCGTCTGCGCCCTGGGGAACAACCGGGTGGCCCACGCGCTCTGCAGCCACGTGGACCAGGCGCAGCTCCTCTTCGCCATCGAGAGCCCCGAGCTGCCGGGACCGTTGCGCGCCGGCTACTACGACCTGCTGCTGGCCATGCACCTCGATGCCGCCCAGCGCGCCCGTGCCTCCATGAGCGCCGAATTCATCATCCCCATGACCGAAGCCACCAAAAGCATCACCCTCTTCCCCAACGGCGGGCGAGCGCCTGGACCCCCTGGCGTGGGTCCCAGCGCCTGTTTGCGACCCCAGCCCCATTTTGCCGAACCTTGTTTCGTCTTGGCGGCCGGCAGCGGGCGGGCGCCGCTCAGTCCTGGCATCCCCTTGGGGGCTTTGGGGGCTCGGGCCATCAGGATGCTGGCGGAGGCGGTGGCCGGCGGGGGACCCCACGCCCGGGATCCGGTGGGCGGCAGCGTGGAATTCCAGCTGGTGCCAGTGCTGAAGCTGGTGTCGGCGCTGCTGGCCGTGGGTGCGCTGGGGGACGAGGACGTGCGCCGTGTCCTCCAGATGATCGAGCCCAGGGTCTTTGGGGAGCCTCGGCGGGAGGCCCCAGCCGATGGCGAGGAGGAGGAGGAGGAGGCGCGGAGGAAGGCCATCGAGGCGGGGGAGATGGAGGAGGAGGAGGAGGAGGAGAAGAAGGAGAAAGAGGAGGAGGAGGAGGAGGAGAAGGAAGGGCTGGAGGAAGGGCTGCTGCAGATGAAGCTGCCTGAGTCGGTCAAGCTGCAGGTGAGATGACCCCCCCGGGGGGGGGGGGGTGTCTCACAGCCCTGGGTGGCCCATGTCCCCTCCCTGGGGTGCCTGTCCCCATGTCCCCTTCCAGTGCAACCACTGTCCCCATCCCCAGCTTCCATCCCCAGGGACCCCCAGGAGGGTCCCCAACTCCCCCCAAGCTCCCCGGTCACCCCAGTTGACAGCATCCCTGGGGACCCCCCCCACCTTGTCTCCCCCCCCACTTTGGGGACGCACATGTCCCTCTCCCCGTACCTCCCCGCTGACGCTGCGGGCGCAGATGTGCAACCTGCTGCAGTACTTCTGCGAGCGGGAGCTGCAGCACCGCGTGGAGGCCATCGTCGCCTTCTCGGAGCGGCACGTGGAGCGGCTGCAGCGCGACCAGCACCGCCGCTATGGGCAGCTGATGCGGGCGCTCACCATGTCGGCCGCCGAGACCGCCCGGCGCACCCGCGAATTCCGCTCGCCACCCCAAGAGCAGGTGGGGAGGGGGGACGGCCGCTGGAGAGGGGTCACCCGTGGGGATGAGCGTGGGGATGAGCGTGGGAAGCTTGGGATGTGTGTGGGGACATGGGACACACATGGGGACCGGGGACACCCGTGGGGACATGCACGGGGAACGGGGATGTGCACGGAGAAACGCGAAGGGATGTGCACGAGGATGTACGTGGGAAACCAGGACATGCACGGGGACATGGGACATCCATGGGGACACCCATGGGGATGAGCGTGGGAAGACGGGACACGCATGGGGACATGGGACACGCACGGGGACTGGGGACACCCATGGAGACATGCATGGGGAACGGGGATATGCATGGAGACATGCGCAGGGATGTGCACAAGGATGTGCGTGGGAAACCAGGACGTGCACAGGGAGATGGGACACCCATGGGGATGAGCGTGGGGATGAGCGTGGGAAGCCAGTACATGCGCAGAGACACGCGTGGGGAGTGGGGACACCTGTGGGGACAAGCCCGGGGATCCAGGACCTGTGTGAAGACATGCATGGGGACATGGGGACGTGCACAAGGATGTGCATGAGGATGTGTGTGGGAATCCAGGATGTGCACAGGGACATGGGACATGCATGGGGACACCCACAGGGATGTGCATGGGGACATGGGGACCCACATGGGGATTGGGGACACCCGTGGGGACATGCACGGGGAATGGGGACTTGCATGGGGACACCTATGGGGATGTGTGTGGGGATGTGTCTGGGAACAGGAATGTGCACGGGGACATGTGTGGGGACACAGGGACAGGGACAAGGATGTGCAGAGGGAAACAGGGACATTTATGGGGACACACAGGGACGTGTGTGCGGGTGTGGGTGTAGGGTCACAGGGATGTGCATGGGGACATGCGTGGGGTGATGGCTGCGGGACGGGTCCCGCTGACCCCAGTGTCCCCCCGTATCCTCCTGTGTCTCTCCCTCCAGATCAACATGCTGCTGCAGTACAAGGGGGGGGCGGACGAGGAGGAGTGCCCAGTGCCCGAGGACATCCGTGACGAGCTCCTTGACTTCCACAATGACCTGCTGGCACACTGCGGTGAGACGGGACCCCCCCCGGCGCACCGGGACTCCCCCCCTCCGGGCATAGGGACCCCCAGGGGCACAGGGACACCCCCATCCTGGTGGTGGGGCGACCTCCTATCCCAAGACCCACTGGGGACAAGGGGACAACCCCATCCCAGGGGCACAGGGACCCCCACCCAGGGTATGGAGACCCCTACCCCCCTGGGGACATTGGGGGACCCCCAATCCCTGGGGCATGATGACTCCCCTTTTAAGGCCCTCCCCCCCAATGTAAGGGGAATGCAGGGTCACTCTGTGCAATGGGCCCCCCCATCCTGGGGTGCGGGGACCATCCAGGGGTGCAGGGGCAGCCCCTGGGACAGCCACAGAGACAGCCCCCCCTCCAAGGCACAGGGACCCCCATCCTGGGACCCTGAGGGGAGGGCATGGGGACCCTCATCCAGGGAGCCCAGGGAACCCCAGGAGTGTGGGACACCCCCTGCTTTGGGGACATGGGCCCCCCTGTGACCCCCTGTCCCTCTCCAGGCATTGAGCTGGCGGGCGAGGAAGAGGAGGAGGAGGAGGAGGCGTCCCTGCGGCAGCGGCTGCTGGGGCTGGTGCAGAAGGTGGTGGGGCTCCGGGGGACAGCGACAGAGGAGGAGGCACCCCCTGAGGAGCCACTGGTGCCCAGTGAGGGGGGGACGGGGGGGGTGGGATGGGGTGGCCCCTGGGTGCCCACTCAGATGTCCCAAGGTCATGGCCAGGCTGTCCCCAAGGTGCCAACCGAGGTGTCCCCAAGGCACTGGCCAAGGTGCCAACCAAGGTAGTGGCGGGCTCAGGCTGTGCCAAGCTGTCCCCAAGTTGCCATGCATCTAGAGTTGTCCCCAAGGTGCCAACCAAGGTGTCCCCAAGGCATGGCTTGGGCCATTGCCAACTGAGGTGTCCCCAAGGCACTGGCCAAGGTGTCCCCAAGGTGGTGGCGGGCTCAGGCTGTGCCAAGCTGTCCCCAAGTCGTCACTCATCTAGAGTTGTTCCCAAGGCGCCTACCAAGGAGTCCCCAAGGCAGTGGCAGACTAGGGCTGTGCCAAGCTGTCCCCAAGTCATCATTCATCTAGAGCTGTCCCTAAGGTGCCCACCAAGGTGTCCCCAAGGTGCCAACTGAGCCATCCCTGAGGCACAGCTAGGTTGTCCCCAAGGTGCCAACCAAGGTGTCCCCAAGGTGGTGGCAGGCTCAGGCCATGCCAAGCTGTCGCCAAGTTGTCACCCATCTAGAGCTGTCCCCAAGGTGCCAACCAAGGTGTCCCCAAGGTGGTGGCGGGCTCAGGCTGTGCCAAGCTGTCCCCAAGTCGTCACTCATCTAGAGTTGTCCCCAAGTTGCCCACCAAGGTGTTCCCAAGGCAGTGGCGGACTAGGGCTGTGCCAAGCTGTCCCCAAGTTGCCATGCATCTAGAGTTGTCCCCAAGGTGCCCACCAAGGTGTCCCCAAGGTGCCAACTGACCCATCCCTGAGGTATGGCTAGGTTGTCCCCAAGGTGCCCACCAAGGTGTCCCCAAGGCAGTGGCGGGCTCAGGCTGTGTCAAGCTGTCCCCAAGTCACCACCTATCTAGAGCTGTCCCCAAGGTGCCAACCAAGGTGTCCCCAAGGCATGGCTTGGGCCATTGCCAACCGAGGTGTCCCCAAGGCACTGGCCAAGGTGTCCCCAAGGCGGTAGTGGGCTCAGGCTGTGCCAAGCTGTCCCCAAGTCGTCACCCATCTAGAGTTGTCCCCAAGGTGCCTACCATGGTTGTCCCCAAGGTGGTGGTGGGCTCAGGCTGCACCAAGCTGTCCCCAAGTTGCTATGCATCTAGAGTTCTCCCCAAGGTGCCAACTGAGCCATCTCCAAGGTGCCAACCAAGGTGTCCCCAAGGTGTTGGGGGGCTCGGGCTGTCCCCAAGCCAGCAAGCAGCCCTCCCCATCCCCGCGGGGCTGCCGCAGCTCTCCGCCGTTCATTGCCCAGGCACGCTGCAGGAGCTGATCTCGCAGACGATGGTGCACTGGGCGCAGGAGTCCTTCATCCAGAGCCCCGAACTGGTGCGCGCCATGTTCAGCCTCCTGCACCGGCAGTACGACGGCCTGGGGGAGCTGGTGCGCGCCCTCCCCAAGGCTTACACCATCAGTGCCCTCTCCGTCCCCGACACCACCGCCCTCCTCGAGTGCCTGGGCCAGATCCGCTCCCTCCTCATCGTCCAGATGGGCCCCGAGGAGGAGAACCTCATGATCCAGAGCATCGGGTGGGTGCCCGGACCATGCCGTGGGCACCCTCTGTCCCCTCCATGGGCACCCCGTGTCCCCTCTGAGCCCCTCGCATCCCCCCTCTGAGCACCTCGCATCTCCATCCAGACCCCTGTGTCCCCTCGGAGCACCCCATGTCCCCATCAGAGCACCCCACATCCCCATCCAGCACCCTCTGTCCTGTCTGAGCACCCCATACCACTCTCTGAGCACCCCATTTCCCCTCTGAGCACCCCACGTCCCCCTCTGAGCACCCTGCATCCCCATCCAGACCCCTGTGTCCCCTCTGAGCACCCCACATCCCCCTCTGAGCACCCCGCATCCCCGTCCAGCACCCTGTGTCCCCATCAGGCACGCTGCATCCCCATCCAGCCCCCATATCTCCCGCCGAGGCACCCTGCACACCCTGCCCAGGCACCCCACATCCCCACCCAGCATCCTGTGTGTGTCCCCCCCCGGGCACCCTGCATCACCTCCAGACATCCCACATCCCTGTCCAGCACCCTACAACCCCCCCCCAGACTCCCCACAACTCCCTCCAGCACCCACTGTCCCCTTCCGGCACCTTGTACCCCCCAGGCACCCCATGTCCCCTCCCTGGGCACCCCATGTCCCTCTGTGCCCCCAGACACTCCCCCTCCCCTCCCTTCCCCCCCATATCCCTCGCTGCCCTCCCAGCACCCCATATCCCACCCTGGGCACCCTCACTCCCCCCTGGCACCCCCACATCTCCCCTGGGCACCCCGCTTTCCTTAGCCTGGGCACCTTCTGGACACCCAGGCACCCTGCAGTGACCCCCCCACCCTGTGACCCTTTTTGCCCTCCCCCCCCCTCAGGAACATCATGAACAACAAGGTCTTCTACCAGCACCCCAACCTGATGCGTGCATTGGGGATGCACGAGACCGTCATGCAGGTGATGGTCAGCGTGCTGGGCGGCGGAGAGTCCAAGGTAAGCCCCCACCCCTGGATGTCCCCAACCCCGTGTGTCCCCTCTGGTGGCATCTGACCCCCCTGGTGTCCCCCCCTTCTCTTCCCCAGGAGATTCGGTTCCCCAAGATGGTGACCAACTGCTGCCGCTTCCTCTGCTACTTCTGCCGCATCAGCCGGCAGAACCAGCGCTCCATGTTTGACCACCTCGGCTACCTGCTGGAGAACAGCAGCATCGGCCTGGGTGAGCCATCGCCCCACCATCACCACCCCCCCCGTACCCCCCCCCACCCCTCATCACTCCCCATCCCCTCCCTGCCACCCCTGCCCTGCCTGCTGCCAGCAGCATCCCCGGAGAGATGAGTCCTCCTTGTCCCCTGCATCCTCCAGTCTGGCACCCTGGGGTCCCTGTATCCCAAATTTGGCACACTGGGGGTCCCTGCATCCCTAAACTGCTACCTTGGGGGTCCCTGTATCCCTAACCTGGTACCCTGGGAGTCCCTGCATCCCTAAACTGGTACCCTGGGCGTCCCTGTATCCCAAATTTGGCACCCTGGGGGTCTCCGTATCCCTAACCTGGTACCCTGGGGGTCCCTGTATCCCTAACCTGGTACCCTGGGGGTCCCTGTATCCCAAATTTGGCACACTGGGGGTCCCTGTATCCTGTTGTACCCCCCCAATTTCACACCATGGGAGGGGTGTTCCCGCACCTCCAACCTGGTACCCTGGGGGTGTCCCTGCACCCCCTGATCCCAGCCTGGCCCCCCAGCCCCCCAGCAGCCCCGGGTGCCCACAAGCCACATCCCCCTGCCCTGTGTCCGCGCACCCTGACCCCCCCCCCACTCCCCCTCCCCAAAGGTATGCGGGGCTCGACTCCCCTGGACGTGGCAGCCGCCTCCGTCATCGACAACAACGAGCTGGCGCTGGCGCTGAAGGAGCAGGACCTGGAGAAGGTGGGTGCCCTGGGGACTTGGTGGGGGGACATGTCCCCTCGTGCAAGGTCCTCGTGCGAGGGAGGTCCTCGTGCGAGGTCCCTGGGTGAGGTGGGTGCCTGCCGCAGGTGGTGACATACCTGGCGAGCTGTGGGCTGCAGAGCTGCCCCATGCTGCTCTCGAAGGGGTACCCCGACATCGGCTGGAACCCCTGTGGGGGCGAGCGCTACCTCGACTTCCTCCGCTTCGCCGTCTTCGTTAATGGTGAGCTGGGGGGGGGGAGGTATCCCTGGGGGGGGTTGTCTGGGTGCCCATCCTGGCACCCTGGGGGTCCCTGCACCCCCATGTCCCCATCTGTGCCCCCTGGGAGTCCCCGTGTCCCCATCCTTGACCCCCCCTCAGGGTGCTGCACCCCCATGTCCCCAGCCTGGCACTCTGGGGGTCCACACATCCCCTTTATGCCAGCCTGGCACCCTGGGGGGGTCTCTGTGTGCCGAGGCTGGCACCCCTGGATCCCTGTGTCCCCATCCTGGCACCGTGGGGGTCCCCATGTCCCCTCACCTTCACCTGGCACCCTGGGGGTCCCTGTGTCCCCATCCTGGCACCCTGGGGGTCCCAGTGTCCCCTCACCTTTGCCTGGCACCCTGGCATCCTGGGGGTCCCCGCATCCCCTCACCTCCACCTGGCACCCTGGGGGTCCTTGTGTCCCCATCCTGGCACCCTGGGGGTCCCCGTGCCCCCTCACCTTCACCTGGCACCCTGGGGGTCCCTGTGTCCCCATCCTGGCACCCTGGGGGCCCCTGTGTACCCTTGCCTTTGCCTGCCACCCTGGGGGTCCTTGTGTCCTCATCCTGGCACCCTGGGGGTCCCCGGGTCCCCTCACCTTCACCTGGCACCCTGGGGGTCCCTGTGTCCCCATCCTGGCAGCCCGGGGGGTCCCTGCCCATCCCCAGGGGGTCCCTGGGGGTCTCTGTCAGCCCACTGGTGCCGCAGGGGAGAGCGTGGAGGAGAACGCCAACGTGGTGGTGCGGCTGCTGATCCGGCGACCCGAGTGCTTCGGGCCGGCGCTGCGTGGCGAGGGGGGCAGTGGGCTGCTGGCTGCCATCCAGGATGCCCTCCACATCGCCCAGGACCCTGCCCGCGACGGGCCCACCGGCAGGAGGGAGCGGCGGCGGGAGCCGTGTGTGGGACGGGGACAGGAGGGGATGGATGGGATGGGAAGGGATGGAATGGGATGGGATGGGATGGGAAGGGATGGGATGGGAAGGGATGGGATGGGATGGGATGGGATGGGATAGGGGCCACTGGGGTGGGCACGGCCAGGGGGGTGGCTGGGGCTGCAATCGCCCCTGTCCCCAACCCTGCAGGGATGCTGGGGGTCCCCATGATGCCCCCATCCCATGACCCCCCTCTCCCCATGCTGCAGGGATGCTGGGGGTCCCCATGCCAGGGTGATGCTTGGTGGTCCCTCACCCTGTGCTCCCCACGCTGTTGGGATGGTGGGGGTCCCCATGATGCCCCCCCCACACACCCTGATCCCCCTGTCCCCCACAGGTTTGGGGGCGAAGAGCCGCCTGAGGAGAACCGGGTGCACTTGGGCAATGCCATCATGTCCTTCTACGCTGCCCTCATCGACCTGTTGGGTCGCTGTGCCCCTGAGATGCACGTAAGGAGCCGGGGGGGACACACATGGGGGGGGGACACAGCCGGTCCAGGCCTGGTGTGACCCCCCCATCTCACTCCCCAGCTGATCCAAGCGGGCAAGGGGGAGGCTCTGCGGATCCGAGCCATCCTCCGCTCCCTCGTACCCCTCGAGGACCTGGTGGGCATCATCAGCCTCCCCCTGCAGATCCCTGCCCTTGGCAAAGGTGGGTGCCCGCGGCGGGGGGGGGGGCACGGGGTGCTCAGACACACTGGGGGGACATGGGGGTGCCCAGCGGAACGGGGACTGTGGTGCTGGGGGGGGACACACACCAGGCTTGGGGGACAGACTGGGGTTCCCAGCCAGACTGGGGGGGGGGGCGCATAGGTTTTGGGGGGACAGGGGGATGCCCAGGAAGACTGGGGGGGCACCGGGGTGATCCAGGGGCAAGCAGCCCCCCTGGAGGGGCGGGGTGGGCACAGGCAGGGCTGTGGGCAGGGGCGCAGCCTCCCCCCAAGCACTGCCGCCCCCCCCGCCCCCCCATCCAGATGGCAATTTGGTGGAGCCGCGGATGGCGGCCAGCTTCGTGCCGGAGCACAAGGCGCCCATGGTGCTCTTCCTCGACCGCGTCTATGGCGTCGAGAGCCAGGAGTTCCTGCTGCACGTGCTGGAGGTGGGCTTCCTGCCCGACATGCGGGCAGCTGCCTCCCTCGACACGGTAAGACCCCCGGCCGCGGCCCCGACTAACCCCTGGGGTGGGTCTGGGGTCCCCTTAAACCTGCCCTGCCCCATGGGATGGTTCTGGGGTCCTCCCCATCTGCCCTGTACTTATTGCAGCGACTGAATTAAGCGCTCAAGCTGTCTGTACGAGATTCCGTTTATTTCACTAAAGTGTCGAACCTATGTATGTTTCAACAAGGATCTGGGAAGAACTAACGGCATCCAGCCCACACTCCTAACACCGGAGCGCGTATCTGGCTGGGCTGGGATGTTTGCGAGTCCTCAGAACAGTTAAAGATAAAAACATTCCGTACACACACTGGTGACTGTCTCCAGCCACATCTTCCCAGGCGTACGCAAAGCCATCCTCCGACCTGACTTTGTAAAACTAGTTCTTCGAGGGCTTGGCACGACAAATCCTAACGTTCGCTCTTGAAAACGAATGCCGGGTGTTCTGAGCTGCTCCCACACTCATGGGGTGGATATAGGGTCCCCCCTATCTGCCCTGTCTTCATGGGATGGGTATGGGGTCCCCCAAATCTGCCCTATGTGTTGGATATGGGGGGCCCGCAGGTGCCCGCCTACCCTGCCCTATGCGATGGGTATTGGGTCCCCTAAACCTGCCCCGTGGGGTGGATTTTTGGTCCCCCAAATCTGCCCTGCCCCATGGCATCCCTTTCCCACAGGGTCCCTCTGTGGGGTGAGTGGGGGGATCCCCCTGTCCCATGGGGTCCTGACACCCCCTGCCCAAACTGCCCCCGCCACTAGGCCACCTTCAGCACGACGGAGATGGCGCTGGCGCTGAACCGGTACCTGTGCCTGGCGGTGCTGCCGCTCATCACCAAGTGCGCCCCGCTCTTCGCCGGCACCGAGCACCGTGCCATCATGGTGGACTCCATGCTGCACACCATCTACCGCCTCTCCCGCGGCCGTTCCCTCACCAAGGCCCAGCGCGACGTCATCGAGGAGTGCCTCATGGCTCTCTGCCGGTGGGACCCCCAAAACCCCCATCTCACCCCCACCTATCCCCCCAAGCGCCGTGATATCCCCCATGCCTCTGCATCCCCCCCAAACCCCCATAGCCCCCCTGAACCCCTGTGTCACCCCCATACCCCTGCCTACACCCCATACCCTGATATCCCCCCCATACCCCCTGCAGCCCCCCCATGCCCCCCCTATATCCCCTCTATATGGCTGCATGCTCCCGTATCCCTTCTCTACCTCTGTATACCCCCTATATCCCCTCTACACCCCCCTATATCTCCTCTACACCCCTGCATACCCCTATATCCCCTGTACACCTTCTACATTCCTTCTATACTCCTTTATACCTCTTATTTTTGCTCTACAACCCTCTATATTCCCTCTGTACCTCTCTACACCTCCCTATATCCCCTCTATACCTCTACACCCCCTATATCCCCTCTATACCACTTCATACCTCCTATATTCCCTCTAACCAACCTATATCTTCTCTATACAACTGCATATGCCCTATAGCCTCTCTAACCCCCCTATATTCCTTCTATACACCTGCATACCCCCTATATCCCCCCTACACTCCCCATAACCCTGCCTACCCCCTATATCCCCTCTACACCTCCCCACACCCCCTATGTCCCCTCTACACCCCCTCTGTCCCCCCCTACACCTGCCCTATATCCTTCTATACCCCCCCTAGGTACATCCGTCCCTCCATGCTGCAGCATCTCCTCCGCCGCCTGGTCTTTGATGTCCCCATCCTCAACGAGTTCGCCAAGATGCCCCTCAAGGTGAGCTGTGGGGAGAGGGATGACGCTGGGGGGGTCCCGATGATGAGGATCCTCCCCCCCGCTTCACACTCTCCTCCACCGTGCCCCCCCCAGCTGCTGACGAACCACTATGAGCGGTGCTGGAAGTACTACTGCCTGCCCAGCGGCTGGCCCAACCAGGGGGTCAGCTCAGAGGAGGAGCTGCACCTCACCCGCAAGCTCTTCTGGGGCATCTTCGAGTCCCTGGCACACAAGGTCTGGGGGGTGGACGATGGCAGGGGATGGGGAGGAGGGAGGGAATGCGGGAGTGGGGATATCAGGGGCTGGTGGGGATGGGGACATGGGGATGAGGATGATGGGGACATGTGGATGGTGGGGATGGGGACATGGAGATGGGGATGATGGGGACCTGGAGATGGGGATGATGGGGACACACAGATGGGGATGATGGGGACATGGGTATGGGCATGATGGGGACACGGGGATGACTGGGATGGGGACATGGGGATGGGGATGATGGGGACATGGGGATGATGGGGACACAGGGGTGATGGGGACATGGGGATGGGGATAATGGGGACATGGGGATGATGGGGATGAAGACATGGGAATGGGGATGATGGAGACATGGGGATGGGGATAATGGGGACACACGGATGGGGATGATGGGGACATGGGGACAGGGACATGGGGATGACTGGGATGGGGACATGGGGATGGGCATGATGGGGACACGGCAATGATGGGACACAGGGATGGGGATGATGACAATGCAAGGATGGGGACAGGGTGGTGGGGATGATGGGGACACAGGGGGCTGAGTAGGATGGGGAAATGGGGATGGGGACATGGGGATGATGCGGGTGCGGGGATGGGTACATCACAGCGAGGACATGGGGATGATGAGAATGCAGGGACAGGGACTTGGGGGGATGAGTGCCATGGGGACACGGGGATGGGGACACGAGGGGGCTGAGCGGGATGGGGACACCCCTTGTGCCCCCCGCCCAGCGGTTCGATGCGGAGCTGTACAAGCTGGCCATGCCGTGCCTCTGCGCCATCGCCGGTGCCCTCCCCCCCGACTATGTGGACGCCAGCTACTCCTCCAAGACTGAGAAGAAGGCTTCTGTCGATGCTGAGGGCAACTTTGACCCCAAGCCTGTTGAGACCCTCAAGTAGGGTCCATACCAAGCCCCCCCCCGGCCCTGTCCTGGTTCGGTCCCACCCTGACCTCCCCACGTCGTCCCCCTGCAGTGTCATCATCCCAGAGAAGCTGGATGGCTTCATCAACAAGTATGCGGAGTACACCCATGAGAAGTGGGCTTTCGACAAGGTGGGGACCCCCCAGCCCCCCTGCCAGCATCTGCCAGACACCCCCAGAACCTCCCTGGTGTCTCTGCATCCCCCCAGACCCCTGTGGTCCCCCCAGGACCCCTCCACCTGCATGATCCCCCCAAGGACCCCCCTTTGGCCCTCATGGTCCCCCCCTATACCTGCGTGACACCACTGCGCTCCTGGGACCCCCACCCCAAGTTCTTCCTGCTCCTCTGAGCATCCTGGACCCCCCCACCCTTGCATGTCAGCCCCCTCCGCTGTCCCAGAGCCGCCCATGATGTTCCCATCACTCGGCAGATCCAGAACAACTGGTCTTTTGGGGAGACAGTGGATGAAGAAGCCAAGACCCACCCCATGCTGCGACCCTACAAGACCTTCTCTGAGAAGGTAATGTGTGTGTCCCTTGCTGGGACCAGGCTGGGACCCCCCCCAACCCCAGCTGGACACCCCCAACCTTGCCCAGATCTACCAACCCCATCCATCTCCCTCAACCTCATTGAGATCCCCCAACACCATCTGTCGCCCTCAGCTTCATTGAGATGCTCCCAAACCCATCCATATCCATCCCCTTCAACCTCATTGAGATCCCCCATCCCAGTCTGTCCTGCCCCCAGCCCAGTCCTGACCCTCTAACCTCAACTGGACCACCCCAACCCCATGCAGACCCCTCAGCTCTCTCTGAACGTCCCCCAAACCCCATTTGACTTCCTGGCTCTGTCCAGACCCCCCAGCCCCATCTAGACCCTCCTTGGCCTCCCAGCTGGGGGGCGCCCAAGGGCACGCCATGATCCCCACATCTGCCCCCCCAGGACAAGGAGATCTACCGGTGGCCCATCAAGGAGTCCCTGAAGGCTATGCTGGCCTGGGAGTGGATGGTGGAGAAGGCCCGTGAGGGCGAGGAGGACAAGGTGGAGAAGAAGAAGACCCGCAAGATCTCCCAGTCTGCCCAGGTGGGGTCTGGATGCCTGGGTCCGTCCCCCCCCACCGAGAACCCCTGGCGCTCAATGAAGTCCATGGGATGGGGAAGGAGCACCTCAGTCACCTGGGGATCAATGGGGTCCATGGGGTGGTGAAAGGGCACCCCAGATACATGGGGGGGGACAATGAGGTCCATAGGGTTGCCCCCACCCCATGGTGCCCACGTCCTCCCCCAGGCCACCTACGACCCCAGCCACGGCTACAGCCCCCAGCCCGTGGACCTGTCGGGGGTGACGTTGTCCCGGGAGCTGCAGGTGAGTGTTCCCGTGTGTGTCCACCCCCCACCATGCCACCCCCCCCCTCCCTGCCAGCTCGGACCCCCTCCCCACCTCATCGTGTCCCCCCCAGGCCATGGCAGAACAGCTGGCCGAGAACTACCACAACACCTGGGGACGCAAGAAGAAGCAGGAGCTGGAGGCCAAGGGTGAGCACCCCCCATGTCCCCCGCACCGTATGGGCATCCCAGGGATCTGGGCAGCCCCCCCCCCCCCCAAGTGGATGCACACCCATCGGTGCTGCCCCACCACCCTCCATGGGTTGTCCTTCTCCCTGCATCCCCCACGGGTGCTGCCCCCATGGGTGGTCCTCTCCCCCTGCTTCACCCCCCATGGGTGGTCTTCTCCCCCCCACCTCACCCACGGGTGCTGACGGATGTTCCAGGGGGGGGCTCGCACCCCCTGCTTGTGCCCTACGACACGTTGACGGCCAAGGAGAAGGCGCGGGACCGCGAGAAGGCGCAGGAGCTCCTCAAGTTCCTGCAGCTCAACGGCTACGCTGTCACCCGGTGGGTGGGGGGAGGGGGGGGGAACCAGGCATTTGGGGGGGGGGCTGGGGACAAGGGGGCTGGGTGGTCTGGGTAGGGGTGGGTGTAGGGAAGAGGAGGTTTGGGGGGGCTGGAGGGTGCTGGGGGGGGGCTTTGGGGACATTGGAAGGGATTTGGGGGGCCAGCGGGGTGGGGGTCTGCAGCCCCCCCCGCCTGAGCCCTGCTGGAGATGGGGATCTGGGGGGGCACACAGTGGGGCTTGGGGTGCAGACATGAGGGTGGTGTTTTGGGGTGCGGGATGTGGGCGGTCTGGGGGTGCGCTGCTGCCCCCCTCTCTCCCCCCGGTTGTGGGGGTGGGTAGGATGGGGAATTGGGGGTGTGAGGCCCCCCCTGACCCCCTCTGCCACAGGGGGTTGAAGGACATGGAGCTGGACACGTCCTCCATCGAGAAGCGCTTCGCCTACGGCTTCCTGCAGCAGCTGCTCAAGTGGATGGACATCTCCCAGGAGTTTATCGCCCACCTGGGTACGGCCCCAGGACCCCCCAAATCCCTTGGGAACCCCTCCTCCCCGAGCCTCCTGGGACCTTTCTGGTCCTCTCCTGAGACCCCCTTAGACCTCTTTGAGACCCCCTCGGACCCCTTGAGACCCCCTTGGACCTCTTTAATACCCTCTTGAACCCCTTGAGACCCCCTTGAAACCACCTTGAGACCACCTTGGACCTATTTAAGACCCTCTCAAACCCCTTGAGACCCCCTTGGACTTCCTTAAGACCCTCTTGAACCCCTTGAGAGCCCCCCCCCCCGAGGTGCCCCTGGCATCTCTGGACCCCCCTGCCCAGTGCTGCCCCAGACCTCTCAGGGTTCCCTGGGACCCCCCACCTGCTTGTCCCCATGTCCCCCCGCCGTGTGTCCCCTCCCTGACTGTCTGCCCCCCTCCAGAGGCGGTGGTGAGCAGCGGGCGGGTGGAGAAATCCCCCCATGAACAGGAGATCAAGTTCTTCGCCAAGGTCAGAGGGACCCCAAAGTGTGGGGGGGAGGAACCCAAAATGGGGGGGCCCAGGTGTCTGGAGGATAGGGTGGCTTTGGCACAGAAACCCCATTAGCCCCCCCACCCCAGGGAGATGGGCAGTGGGGTGTTTGGGGTCTTCTATAGGGTGTTTGGGGTTTGTATGGGGTGTTTGGGGTCCCCATGGGCTGTTTGGGGTCCCTTACTGCGTGTTCGGGGTCTCTGTGGGGTGCATATGGTATGCAGGTGCTTGGGGGCCCCTTTTAGGGGTCCCCATAGGGTGTTTGGGGTCTCTATGGGGTATTTCATGTCCCTATGGGGTGCATATGGTGTGGGGGTCCTAGGGGTCCCCCTAAAAGGTCCTTGGGGTCCCCATAGGGTGTTGAGCTGTTCCTTAGAGGTCCCTATGGGGTATTTGGGGGTATGCATTGGGGTCCCTTATGGGGTGCTTGGGGGGGTGCATTCCTTAGGGGGGGAAAGTCCCCCCTGACCCCTACCTATCCCCCCCAGATCCTGCTGCCCCTCATCAACCAGTATTTCCACAACCACTGCCTCTACTTCCTCTCCACCCCAGCCAAGGTGCTGGGCAGTGGTGGGCACGCTTCCAACAAGGAGAAGGAGATGATCACCAGGTGGGGGCACCCCTGGACCCCCGGCCACAGGGCACCCAGACCCTCAGCCCCTTGGGCAATGGGGATGCCCCATCCCACCCACCCCCGCTCTTGGGGGGCTCAGGGGGGTCCCCCTGTGCCCCATCCCCTGGCCGAGGGGACGTGGGGTCTACACTGTCCCCTCGCTGGGGGTCTTTGGGACGCCCACTGACCCCTCCATCCCCCATCCCCCATCAGCCTCTTCTGCAAGCTGGCCGCACTCGTCCGCCACCGCGTCTCGCTCTTTGGTAAGGGGACGTGGCCAGGGACCCCCACAGTGGGGGGGGTGTGTGTGCAGGGGGAGCGGGCGGTGCCCCGGTGGCACCTGAGCCCCCCCTCCCTGTCCCCATCCCCAGGGACCGATGCACCGGCCGTGGTGAACTGCCTGCACATCCTCGCCCGCTCCCTGGATGCCAGGTGGGATGGGGTCCTGGTGCCACCACGGTGCTGTCCTTGTCCCCACCATCCCCACTGTGTCCCAGTGCCACCACGGTGCTGTCCTTGTCCCCACCATCCCCACTGTGTCCCAGTGCCACCACGGTGCTCTCCTTGTCCCCACCATCCCCACTGTGTCCCAGTGCCACCATCCCTGTCCCCACTGTGTCCTGGTGCCACCCTGATGCTATCTTTGTCCCCACAGTCCCCCCTGTGTCCCAGTGCCACCATTCCTGTCCCCACTGTGTCCTGGTGCCACCCTGATGCTATCTGTGTCCCCACAGTCCCCCCTGTCCCCACAGTGCCCCCATACCCATTCCTGTCCCCCAGTACCCAATGCCACCCTCATCCCAGCACTGCTGGGACAGCAGCCGTGTCCCCAACACTGCCCACGCGTGTCCCCGGGGGGGTGGCCATGCCGGTGCTGAGCGTCCCATCACTCCCCCCCCCAGGACGGTCATGAAGTCGGGCCCCGAGATCGTCAAAGCAGGGCTGCGGTCCTTCTTCGAGAGCGCCTCCGAGGACATCGAGAAGATGGTGGAGAACCTCAAGCTGGGGAAGGTGACGCAGAGCCGCACGCAGGTGAAGGGGGTGGCCCAAAACATCAACTACACCACGGTGGCCCTCCTGCCCGTCCTCACCTCCCTCTTCGAGCACGTGGCGCAGCATAACTTTGGGGACGACGTCATCCGTGAGCCTGTGGGGACAGGGGGGACACCATGGGGACGGAGGGACACATTGGGGACAGGGGACTCAGCAGGGATGTAGGACATGGGGAGATGTTGGGGACAGGAGGCTCAGCAGGGACATGGGACACGGGGGCATGTTGGAGACTGGGGGGTCAGCAGGGATGTGGGACACTTTGGGGACAAGGGGACACTTTGGGGACAGTTTAGGGACAGGACGGCACATTGGTGATGGGAAGGTGGTGGAGATGGGAGACTCTGGGGACTGGGGGGCACTTTGGGGACAAGAGGACGTAGTGGGGACAGGGGGACCGGGGCCAGCTGGGGGTGCTGGGGCAGTTTGGGGGCACAGGGACCCCCTGGGTGTTGGCGACACCCCAGCCCTGACCGTCCCCTGTCCCCGCAGTCGACGACGTCCAGGTCTCCTGCTACCGCATCCTGTGCAGCATCTACTCGCTGGGCACCACCAGGAACCCCTACGTGGAGAGGTGCGGGGCTGGAGGGGCCACGTCCCCCCAAAACCCCTCTGCCTGCAGACCTGGGGGTGCTTTTGGAGTGCGCCCGTGGCTGTGGGGTGCCCGTGGATCTGGGGTGCCCATGGGGTGGCCTGTGGGGTGCCCATGGATCTGGGGTGCCCATGGATCTGGGGTGCCCATGGGGTGGCCCGTGGGGTGCCCGTGGATCTGGGGTCCCTGTGGGGTGCCTGTGCCTCTGGTACCCCAGTCCCTGAAGACTGTGGGATGCCTGTGGGATACTGGTGCCCGTGGGGTGCTGCGGGGTGGGTGTGAGCCCGTACCCCTGTACCCGCAGGCAGCGCCCGGCGCTGGGGGAGTGCCTGGCCCGCCTGGCCGCCGCCATGCCTGTGGCTTTCCTGGAGCCGCAGCTCAACGAGTTCAACCCCTGCTCCGTCTACAGCACCAAGTCGCCCCGTGAAAGGGCCAGTGAGTGGGGCAGGGTCCCCCTGTGTCTCCCCCCTCCCCGGAGTGTCCCCATGTTCCAGGGGCTGTCCTGTCACACCCCTCTGGGATGAGCCCTGGTTGCTCTCCCCCCCTTCGGGGCACCCCCAGTGCCCTCCGCAATTGCTCCAGCTTTAGGGTGCCCCGTGGTCCCTCTTACCTCCACCTTTGGGGTACACTGATGCCCCGCCCAAGGGCCCAAGGTTTGGGGCACCCCCACATCTCCAACGTCCCTCTCATTCCCACTTTGGGGTCCCCCCCACATCTCTGTTGTCCCTCTCACTTGTCCTCACCAGCTCCTGGACCTCCTGACACCCCCAAATCTCCCCAGCTTTGGGGTATCCTGATGCACCCCAACACCGGCATACCCCCCTTTGTCCCCAAGTCTCCTCACTCGCCCCCACCTTTGGGGCAGTGCCGCATCCCCATTGCCCCCCTCCCCCAAGTTCTTCCTGTTTTGGGGGTCCCCCATCCCCTCGCCGAGGGGTCCGTGTCCCCCGCCGTTGCCATCCCCGTGTCCCCGCAGTCCTGGGGCTCCCCAGCCGGGTGGAGGAGATGTGCCCCGACATCCCTGACCTGGAGCGGCTGATGCGGGACATCGGGGGGCTGGCGGAGTCGGGGGCCCGCTACACTGAGATGCCCCATGTCATCGAGGTGACCCTCCCCATGCTCTGCAACTACCTGCCCCGATGGTGGGAGCGCGGCCCCGACACCCTGCCCCAGGGACCCTGGGCCACCGCTGTCACCGGCCAGCACCTCAACGCCCTCCTGGGAAACATCCTTCGCATTGTGGTCAACAACCTGGGCATTGACGAAGCCTCCTGGATGAAGCGCCTGGCAGGTGGGTGAAAGGGGGTGGATGGGGGCTGGTGGCCCTAAGTGGTCCCAGGATGGGGCTCGTGGCCCTGGGCAGGTCCCAAGGATGGTACTGGTGGCCCTGGGTGTGTGCCAGGGAGGTGTTGGTGGCCCTGGGCAGGGTCTTGAGATGATGTTGGTGGCTCTGGGTGGTCCCAAGGATGGCACTGGTAACCATGGGTGATCCCACAGATGATGCTGGTGTCCCAAGGATGGTGCTAGTGGCCATGGGTGGTCCCAGAGAGGTGCTGGTGGCCATGGATGGTCCCAGGGATGGCGCTGGTGGCCATGGGTGATCCCACAGATGATGCTGGTGTCCCAAGGATGGTGCTGGTGGCTCTTGTTGGGTCCCAGGACGGTGCTCATGGCCATGGGTGGTCCCAGGGAGGTGCAGCTGGCCCCGGGTGCAGCCCCCAGTTGCAGCCCCCTGTCCCCGCAGTGTTCGCCCAGCCCATCGTCAGCAAGGCAAAGCCAGAGCTGCTGCGCTCCCACTTCATCCCCACGATGGAGAAGCTGAAGAAGCGGGCGGGCAAGGTGGTGGCCGAGGAGGAGCAGCTCCGCATGGAGGCCAAGACGGAGGGGGAGGATGCCGAGCTGCTCATCCGGGATGAGTTCTCCGTCCTCTGCCGTGACCTCTATGCACTTTACCCCCTGCTCATCCGCTACGTGGACAACAGCCGGTGAGGGGGGACAGGGGACATGGCCATGGGGACATAAGGGTGCTGAAGAGCATCCCTTGGGAACCATGGTCAACCCATGGTGGAGCCCAGAAGGTGTGGGGAAAAATTAGGGGCCATGGACATCCCCCTGACGGTGGCTGTGGGGACTTACTGATGGTGGCCATGGGGACCCACTGATGGTGGCCATGGACATCCCCTGATGGTGGCCATGGGGACCCACTGATGGTGGCCATGGGACCAACAGGGCCAAGTGGCTGACAGAGCCCAACGAGGATGCAGAGGAGCTGTTCCGCATGGTTGGGGAGGTCTTCATCTACTGGTCCAAGTCCCACGTGAGTTGGGGGGCACTGGGGACATGGGGGACATGGGGACACTGGTGCAATGGAAGGGCTGGGGGTTGGGGGATCCAGGGGACCTGGAGGGGGTCCCAGGCTGGGGGTCACTCAGCCCCATGTCCTCCCCCCCGGCAGAACTTCAAGCGTGAGGAGCAGAACTTCGTGGTGCAGAATGAGATCAACAACATGTCCTTCCTCACTGCCGACAGCAAAAGCAAGATGGCCAAGGTGTGTGTGGGGGAATGCACCTGCCCGGCCGCACCCCCCCAGCTGCACCCTGACCTCCTGCCTGCCACCCCCAGACCCCCTCATCCTGCGCCCCCACCCACCTGGCACCCCAATCCCATGCATGGGGGTTGTCCATCCCTCCCCAAGTCTGCCTGGTACCCCCAGTCCCCCCCTTGTCCAGGGGTCTCCATCCCTCCCAACCTCCCTGGTACCCCCACACCCTTGGTACCCCCAAACCCACCTGGTACCCCCAAACCCAACCAAGCCCAGGCACCTCCATCCCTCCCAACACCCCTGGTACCCCTAAAACATCCTAAAACCCACCCAGTGACCCCAAACCCAGGCACCTCCATCCCTCCCAACCCACACGGTACCCTCAAACCACCCCCAAATACACCTGGGACCTCCAACTCCCCCCAAAGCCCCCCCAAACCTGGGCATCTCCATCCCTCCCAACCCACCTGGTACCCTCAAACGACCCCCAAACCCACCTGGGACATCCAACTCTCCCCAAAGCCCCCCCCAAACCCGGGCACCTCCATCCCTCCTGCCCCACCTGGTACCCGCACACCCTCCCAATCTACCCTCAGCCCACCCCAATCCCCCCCAAACTCAGGCACCTCCATCCCTCCTGCCCCACCTGCTGCCTCCCAACCCCCTCTGCTGCCCCCCAACCTCCCCTACCCAGGGGTCTCCATCCCTCCCCATCCCCCTGGGTCCCCAAGCCCCCCACGTCTGCCCCCAGGGACATGGGGACAGGTACCTAACGCTGTCTCTTCTCTCCTGCCCTTGGCTGCGGGTGCTGGCACCTAGTCCGGAGATGGCCAGGTTAGCGGGGCCATGCTGCATGGGGAGGGGACCCCAGGGACCCCAGCCCCTGCCCTGGGGTCCTGCCCCTCAGGGCCACCACAGCTGGGACCCCCAGGACCCCTCCAGGGTCCTGCTTTATGGGGCCACCATGGTTGGGACCCCCAGAACCCATCCAGGATCATGTTCTATGGGGCCACCATGGTTGGGACCCCCATGGACATCCTGGGGTCCTGTCCCACAGAGCCACGTCTGGGACCTCAGGGGCTACTGGAGCTGTGTGGCACCAGGGTCCTGGCCCTGATGTCCCCAGTCCCCATTATACAGGGGTCTTGGTGCTGATGTCCCCATCCCTGTACCATGGGGGTCCCAACACTGATATCCCCATCCTGGTGGCACAGGGTCCTGGCCCTGAGGTGTCCCCATGGCACAGGGACCCTTGTGCTGATGTCCCCATCCTTAGGGGGGACACTGATGTCCCCATCTCTGTGTCATGGGGGTCCTACCACTGATGTCCCTCATCCTTATGGCATGGGGGTCCCGCCGCTGATGTCCCCATGACATGGGACTCCTGTCCCTGACCCCCCCCCCCAAACCACTTGGCCTGGGGTGGTGGCCCTGATGTCCCCGTCCCTGTTCCCGCAGGGGGGTGGCTCAGAGCAGGAGCGGACAAAGAAGAAGCGTCGCGGGGACCGGTACTCCATCCACACCTCCCTCATCGTCGCTACCCTGAAGAAGATGCTGCCCATCGGCCTCAACATGTGCTCACCCACTGACCAGGAGCTCATCAGCCTGGCCAAGAGCCGCTATGCCCTGGTGGGTGGGGGTGTTGGGGACAGCCCCTGGGACTGGGGACAGCCCCCCACAGTGGGGACAGCCCCTGGGGTTGGGGACAGCCCCTGACATGGCCCTGTCCTGTGTCCCCCCCCCTGCAGAAGGACACGGACGAGGAGGTGCGGGAGTTCCTCAACAACAACCTGCACCTGCAGGGCAAGGTGAGGTGGGCCTGTCCCCACCTTGTCCCCCCCACATCCCCCTGTTCCCCATGTCCTTGCGGTGCCTGTATCCCCACAGTCCCCACCTGTCCCACCATGTCTCCGTGGTCCCTACGTCTTCATGGTCATCACAGTGCCTGTATCCCCATGGTCCTCATGGTCCCCACTGTGTCCTCGTGGTCCCTGTGTCCTTGTGGTCCCCATATCCCCATGGTGCCTGTATCACCATGGTCCCCACGTGCTCCACCATGTCTCCGTGGTCCCCATGTCCCCATGGTCATCACGATGCCTGTACCCCCATGGTCCTCATGGTCCCCATGTCCCCATGGTCATCACGATGCTTGTATCCCTGTGGCCCTCACAGTCCCCGCTGTGTCCTCATGGTCCCCATGGTACCTGTATCCCCATGGTCCCTATGTGCCCCACCATGTCTCCATGGTCCTCATGGTCATCACGGTGCCTGTACTCCTGTGGTCCTCACGGTCCCCACTGTGTCCTCATGGTCCCCATGTCCCCATGGCACTTGTATCCCCATGGTCCCTATGTGCCCCACCATGTCTCTGTGGTCCCCATGGTCATCATGGTGCCTGTACTCCTGTGGTCCCCATGTCCCCATGGTCATCACGGTGCCCGTACTCCTGTGGTCCTCACGGTCCCCATGTCCCCATGGTCATCGCGGTGCCAGTACCCCCATGGTCCCCACCACATCCCCATGGTCACCATGTCCCCCGTGTCCCCAGTGCGAGAACAACTCGTCCATGCGGTGGCAGATGGCCCTGTACCGCGAGATGGCCGGCAAGGCCGAGGACTCCGACAGCCCTGAGAAGATCGTCCGGAGGGTGCAGGAGGTGTCGGCCGTGCTTTACCACCTCGAGCAGGTCAGGGGGGCTGGGGGGGGTCCTGGGGGGGTCTGTAGGGTCCCTGGGCTGCAGGAGGTGTTGGCTATGCTCTACTACCTCGAGCAGGTTGGAGTCCTAGGGGGTCCTGGGGGGCTCTGGGGGATGCCAGGGTACTTTAGGGGTCCAGGGGGGTCTCAAGAGTCTTGGGGGGGGGGGACATGGTGTGCTCCAGGGGTGCCCTGGGGGTTATCTGGGATGCTCTGGGGCAGAGGGAAGGGGGTCCCTGGGATGTTCCAGGTGGTCCCTGGGATGCTCTGAGTGTGTGGTGGGGGTCCTTGGGGTGCTCATGGAGGTGTGGGGGTCCTGGTGATGCTCTGGGGGGTCTCAGGGTGCCCAGGTGACACTCCCGCCTCCTTCCCCCCCCCCAGACGGAGCACCCCTACAAGTCGAAGAAGGCAGTGTGGCACAAGCTGCTCTCCAAGCAGCGCCGCCGGGCTGTGGTCGCCTGCTTCCGCATGACGCCCCTCTACAACCTGCCCAGGTGGGGACTGGGGGGGACTGGGAGCTGCTGGGAGGGGAGGTCTGAGACCCCCGGGGGTGACCAGGAGCACTGAGGAGCCTCTGGGGGCAACTGTGAGCCCCTTAAGAGAAACTGGGAAGATCCCAGAGCCTTGTGGAGGCAATTGGGAGCCCCCAGGGGCAACTGGGAACCTCCAAGGGCAACCCAAAACCCTTCTGGGGGTAACTGGGTGTCCCCGACAGCAAACCAGAACCCTTCTGGGGGCAACTGAGGATAACTGGGAGCCCCCGTGGATAATCCAGAACCTTTCTGGGGGCAACTGGGGGTAACTGGGAGCCCCTGACAGCAACCCAGAACCCTTCTGGGGGCAACTGGGGGTAACTGGGAGCCCCCGAGGACAACCCAGAACCCTTCTGGGGGCAACTGGGGGTAACTGGGAGCCCCCGAGAACAACCCAGAACCCTTCTGGGGGCAACTGGGGGTAACTGGGAGCCCCCGAGGACAACCCAGAACCCTTCTGGGGGCAACTGGGGGCAACTGGGAGCCCCCAAGGACAACCCAGAACCCTTCTGGGGGCAACTGGGGGTAACTGGGAGCCCCCGAGGACAACCCAGAACCCTTCTGGGGGCAACTGGGGGTAACTGGGAGCCCCCAAGGACAACCCAGAACCCTTCTGGGGGTAACTGGGGGCAACTGGGAGCCCCCAAGGACAACCCAGAACCCTTCTGGGGGTAACTGGGGGTAACTGGGAGCCCCCAAGGACAACCCAGAACCCTTCTGGGGGCAACTGGGGGTAACTGGGAGCCCCCAAGGACAACCCAGAACCCTTCTGGGGGCAACTGGAACCCCCTTGAGACCCTCTGGGAGCCCCTGGGGACAACTGGGTGCCTCCTGGGTGGAGCCCCCACCCCCCTAGCCCCCCTTCCCAGGGACCGGGACCTCTCCATCACTGTCATCCCCCCGTCCCCCCCAGGCACCGGGCCTGTAATATGTTCCTGGAGGCGTACAAGCTCTCCTGGCTGGTGCCTGAGGAGCATCCCTTTGAGGACCGCATGATTGATGACCTCTCGGTGAGCTGGGGGGGTCTGCCCATGCTGGGGGGGGGGGGAGGGTTCACTGGCTGGGGACCCCCCCAGCTAAATCCTGCGGTGGTGGCCGAGGTAGAAGTCGGGGGAGGAAGAGGAGGAGGAGGAAGAGGAGCAGGATAAGAAGCCGGACCCCTTGCACCAGCTCATCCTGCACTTCAGCCGGACGGCACTGACTGAGAAAAGGTGTGTGTGGGGGGGGCTTCCGGATTCCTGGGTCCCCTTAGGGTGGGGGGCATCCAGACACCTGGGTCCCCCCCTTGGGGGGGTCCCGGTGCACCCCTTTGAGCCGTGTCCCCCCCAATCCTGCAGTAAGTTGGAGAAGGATCATTTGTACATGGCGTACGCTGGCATCATGGCCAAGGTGGGTCCTGGCCCCCCCCATGTCCCTCCCCACTCCCCTGTGCCCCCCCAAACCACCCAACCCCGGGGTCCTGATGGGGAGGGGGGGGGCTGCAGGGGTTGGCGGGGTCCCCAGGGATTGTGGGGGACCCCTAGGATAGTGTTGGGGGGGCTCAACTGGGGATCCCCCCCGGCTCGTTCTGCCCCCCCCAGAGCTGTCACATCGAGGAAGGGGAAGACGAGGAGAAGAAGGAGGAGGAGAAGGAAGAAGAAGAAGCCGAGGACTCATTTGAGGTGGGTGTGGGGGCACCCTGAGCCCCCCCTGGACCCCCGACCCTTGTGACCCCCCTTGACTTCCCCCATGCCCCCCCCAGGAGAAGGAGATGGAGAAGCAGAAGCTGCTGTACCAGCAAGCCCGGCTGCACACGCGGGGGGCGGCCGAGATGGTGCTGCAGATGATCAGTGCCTGCAAGGGTGAGACCCCGCGGGCAGCCCCTTGCACGGGGAGGGTGGGGGTCCTCGTGCAATAACCCCCCACCCCTCGCACGGGTGTCCTCGTGCAACCCACTGGCACGGGGCGGCCGTGACGGTGCCTGGCTTTGGCAGGGGAGCGGGGCGACATGGTGTCCTCCACCCTCAAGTTGGGCATCTCCATCCTCAACGGGGGCAACGTTGAGGTGCAACAGGTAGGAGGGCGTCCGTGGGTCCCTGTGTCCATGCGTCCCCGTGTCCCCGTGTCCATGCACGAGGCCACACATGCACACGGGGCTGCGTCGTTGCCGTGGGAACGTGCAGGATGCTGTCCATCCTGGCATGTCTGTTGCGTGTCTGTGTGTCTGCACGTGTCTATGGATGTGTCTGCAGACCCACATGTCCGTAGGTCCATGCACGTGTCCATGTGTCCATGCACGTGTCTGTGTGTCTGCACATGTGTCTATGGAAGTGTATGCATGCCCACATATCCATGCATGTGTCCATGCATGTGTCCGTACATCCATGCATGTATCTGTGTATCCATGTATGTGTCTGTACATCCACGCATGTGTCTGTACATCCACACGTGTCTGTGCACGTGTCCATATGTCCATGCATGTGTCCGTGTGTCTGTGCACGTGTCTATGGATGTGTCTGCACGCCCACGTGTCCATACATCCATAGACATGTCTGTGTGTCCATGCACGTGTCCATACATCCATGCATGTGTCCATATGTCCATGCATGTGTCCATACATCCATGCATGTGTCCATGCACATATCTGTATGTCCATGCACGTGTCCATATATCCATGCATGTGTCTGTGTATCCATGCATGTGTCTGTACATCCATGTACACGTCCATACATCCATGCATGTGTCCTTGTGTCTGCACACATGTCTATGGATGTGTCTGCATGCCCGCATGTCCATACATCCACGCATGTGTCCATACATCCATGCACACGTCCATATGTCCACACACGTGTCCATACATCCATGCACGTGTCCATGTGCACACCCATGCGTGCTTCCATCCACGCTCATGCCTGTGCAACCACTCACGGGCACATCCGTGTCCCCGCACCGGTGCCCGTGTCCGGGTCCCCGTGTCCCTGTGTCCGGGTGCTGGTGTCTGTCTGTCCACACATGTGTCTGTGTGTGTCCCCCAGAAAATGCTGGACTACCTGAAGGAGAAGCGGGAGGTCGGGTTCTTCCAGAGCGTCCAGGCGCTGATGCAGACCTGCAGGTGACGCCTGGGCTGGGGTCCCCCCACGGGCATCGGGGTCCCCCCATGAGAATCAGGAACCCCTGTGGGCATCGGGGGTCCCTCCATGGGAATCAGGGACCCCTGTGGGCATCGGGGTCCCTCCGTGGGAATCAGGGACCCCTGTGGACATCAGGGTCCCTCCATGGGAATCAGGGACCCCTGTGGGCATCGGGGTCCCCCCATGGGAATCAGGGACCCCTGTGGGCATCAGGGTCTCCCCATGGGCTTTGGGGTCCCCTCTGGGCATCAGGGACGCCCTGCAGAGATGGGAGCCCCCCCCCGCCTTGGGCATCAGGGACCCTCCATGGGTGCCCCAGGGGTTCAGGGCTTTAGGGGGGTCCCCAAGAGATCGAGGACCCCCAGGGAAGATGTGGGAGCAGCTCGGAACACCCGGCATTCGTTTTCAAGAGTGAACGTTAGGATTTGTTGTGCCCTCGAAGAACTAGTTTTACAAAGTCAGGTCGGAGGATGGCTTTGCGTACGCCTGGGAAGATGTGGCTGGAGACAGTCACCAGTGTGTGTACGGAATGTTTTTATCTTTAACTGTTCTGAGGACTCGCAAACATCCCAGCCCAGCCAGATACGCGCTCCGGTGTTAGGAGTGTGGGCTGGATGCCGTTAGTTCTTCCCAGATCCTTGTTGAAACACACATAGGTTTGACACTTTAGTGAAATAAACGGAATCTCGTACAGACAGCTTGAGCGCTTAATTGAGGCGCTGCAGAGGGGATCAGGTCTGGCTGGGGGGGGGTCCTGGAAGGGTTTTGGGGGGCCCCATCCTGACCACCCGTTCTGTGTTCCCACAGTGTCCTGGACCTCAATGCCTTCGAGCGGCAGAACAAGGCAGAGGGGCTGGGCATGGTGACGGAGGAGGGGACGAGTGAGTGGGGGGGCCCTGCCCAGGCACCCCCCCCAGGACCCCTCTATTGCCACTGCCCCATGGGATGGGGGTGGTGGGTTGTGACCAGGGGTTCCCATCCTGCACCCCCCGTCCTGCTGCGCTGCTCACCCCCCGAGTGCCCGCTATTAATGTGGCTCTGAGCCCCTAATGCCCCCCCGAAGCCCTAATGCCCCCCCTGGGTCCCTAATACTCCCCCAAAGCCCTAATGCCCCCCCCCAAAGCCCTAATGATTGCCCCCCAGGTCCCTAATGCCCCCTGAGCCCCTAATGCCCCCCCCTAGATTTGATACCCCTATAGCCCTGATACTCCTCTATGCCCTTAACACCCCCCCAAGCCCTAATACCCCACCTTGACCCCTAACAGCCCCCCCCGGCCCCTAATACCCCCTCAGGCCCCAATACTCTCCTGAGGCACCTAATACCCCTGGGCTAATAATACTCCTTAAAGTCCTAATGACACCCCCAAAACCCTAATTGTTGCCAACCCTAATACCCCCCCACACTCCTAATGATCCCCCAGCTCTAATGACCCCCCCGCCCTGCTCACCTCCTCTCTCCCCTTCTCTCCCCATCCCGGCTCCTGGTGACAGTCATCAGCCGTGAGAACGGTAAATACTTGTTATCGTAGGGGCTATAGGGCTGGGGGGGGGGGGGTTGTATATACAGTCTACAGGGCTGGGGGGGTTATCATAGGGTCTATAGGGCTGGGGGGCATTATTGTAGGGTCTGTAGGGTGCTGTTGTAGGGTCTACAGGGCTATGTGGTGTTATTGTAGGTTCTATGGGGCTATGGGGCGTTATTGTAGGGTCTATAGGGTGCTCTTGTAGGGCCTATAGGGCTATGGGCTGTTACTGTAGGATCTATAGGGTGCTGTGGTAGGGTCTATAGGGCTATGCGGTGTTATTGTAGGGTCTGTAGGGTGCTGTTGTAGGGTCTATGGGGCATTATTGTAGGGTTTATAGGGTGCTGTTGTAGGGTCTATAGGGCTATGTGGTGTTATTGTAGAGTCTATGGGGCTATGGGGTGTTATTGTAGGGTCTATAGGGTGCTGTTGTAGGGTCTATGAGGTCTTACAACAGGGTTGCCCAGCTGCAGGGGTTGTTGTAGGGTCTGTAGGGCTCGGGGGGGGTGTGCTGGAGGAGGGTGGCACCGACGTGGCCTCCCCGTGCCCTGTCCCCAGAGTGGGACCAACGGCACGCCCCCACGTCCCCTGGCTGCCACCTCGATGGTGTCCCCACAGCATGCCTGTCCCTGCTTGTCCCCGACCCCCCCAGCCCCACTGGCTGTCCCCCCACCATGCTAACCCCCTGCCAAACCCCGGGTGTCCCTGTGCCACCCTGGGGTGTCCCCCATTGGCACCTTGGGGTGTCCCTGTGCCACCCTGGGGTGTCCCCGTGTGACCCTGCCTTTGTCCCCGTGTGACCCCATCCATCCATCCATCCATCCGTCCGTCCCCTCCAGGGGAGAAGGTGATGTCGGATGATGAGTTCACGCAGGATCTCTTCCGACTGCTCCAGCTGCTGTGTGAGGGGCACAACAACGGTGAGAGGACATGGGGGGGACACGGGGGGGGCATAGGGGTATGGCTATGGGACACGAGGGGGGTCTGGGGTGGGGAAGGGTCTTTGGAGGACTGTGGGGCAGGAGAAGGAGCTATGGGGCAGGAGGAGGTCGTGGTGTGGCTGTGGGGGCCACGGGGCAGGTGTGGGGTGGCCGTGGGGCTGGTCTCACCCCATTTCCACCCCCCCCCCCCCCCAGATTTCCAGAACTACCTGCGCACCCAGACGGGGAACACGACCACCATCAACATCATCATCTGCACCGTGGACTACCTGCTGCGCCTGCAGGTACTGCACCCCATGGCCCCCCCCCAGCCCCACACCATGGCCTCCAACCTGGACCCCATCCCCAATCCCACACCCCACGGCTCTGCCCCAGCCCCAAGCCACGTTCCCTGACCCACATCCCTGTTCTCCATCCCTGATGCACATCCCCATCCCCGTGTCCTCACGCTGCTAGTGGTCCCCACGTCCCCATCCTCATGTCCTTTGTGTTGCTGGTGGTCCCCGTGTCCCTGTCCCCATGTCCTCATGCTGCCAGTGGTCCCCACATCCCCATCCCCCTGTCCTTTGTGTTGCTGGTGGTCCCCACGTCCCCATCCTCAGGTCCTCGTGTTGCTGTTGGTCCCCATGTCCCCATCCCCGTATCCTCGTGCTGCCAGTGGTCCCTGTGTCCCTGTCCCCCCCCACCCCACCACTGATGGTGTCCGTCCGGTGGCAGGAGTCCATCAGCGACTTCTACTGGTACTACTCGGGGAAGGACGTGATCGACGAGCAGGGGAAGCGCAACTTCTCCAAGGCCATGGCTGTGGCCAAGCAGGTCTTCAACAGCCTCACCGAGTACATCCAGGTGAGCCCCCCACCCTGCCCAGGCACCCCCCCAGTCCCTCACTAAGCACACCCAGGTGGGATGGACCCCGCAGTCCCCCATCCCCAATGTCCCTGGGGGGCTGGAGAGGGTGGTGCAAGCTCCCTAGGGGTCCCCAGGAGCCTTGGTGCCCTGTGGATCCTGGTGTTTCTGTATGTCCTGTATGTCCCTGGGAGGTCCCTGGGGATCCTGATGTCCCTGGGGGTCCCCAAGGACCCCGGTGTCCCTAGGAGGTCCCCCAGGTCCCTGGGGATCCCAATGTCCCTAGTGGTCCCCAAGGACCCTGCTGTCCTTGGGGGTCCCTGGGAGGTCCCTGAGGTCCCTGGGGATCTCAATGTCCCTGGTGGTCCCCAAGGACCCCAGTGCCCCAGGAGTCTCGATGTCTCTGGTGGTCCATGAGGACCCTGATGTCCCTGAAGTTCCTGGGGATCCCAATGTCTCTGGTGGTCCCCAAGGACTCTGATGTCCCTGGGAGTCCCTGCAGTCCCTGGGGATCCTGATGTCCCTGGTGGTCCCCAAGGACCCCGATGTCTCTGGTGGTCCCCAAGGACCCTGATGTCCCTGGGGGTCCCTGGGAGGTCCTCAAGGTCCCTGGGAGGACCCCTGTGTCTAAGGGATCCTGAGGTTCTCCATGGTCCCCAAGACCCTCAATGTCCCAGGGCTCCCAGTGTCCCTGATGTTCCCAATTCCCTGGGGCTGCCAGGACCCCTTAGGGGGTCCCACCATCCCCGAGGATCCCCAGGGGGTCTCTGTGGGTCACTGGGGCCAGCAGTGCCAGTGCCTGCTGCCCGCAGGGTCCCTGCACGGGGAACCAGCAGAGCCTGGCTCACAGCCGCCTCTGGGACGCTGTCGTCGGCTTCCTCCACGTCTTCGCGCACATGATGAAGAAGCTGGCCCAGGTGGGCACTGGGAGGGTACTGGGAGCACTGGGACCCCCCCACCCCCTACTAACCCGCTGGCCCCTCCTTGCTGTCCCAAGGTGGGGAGGGTTGGGGACACCTAGGTCCCCAGTGGCACCAGCAGCCCCCCTTCCAACCCCCAACCCATCCCCTTGGCCCCGGGGCACCCTAAGAACCCCCACCCCAAGATGGGGAGGACCCCATGACACTCCAGGGGGACCCCATGACACCCCAAGCTGGCTCTGACGGAACTTTCCGCCCCGCTGCCGCCAGATGGGCCAAACGTCGGGACCCCGGATGGGCGTAAGCACCCGCCGAGCCCCCACCGCCCTGTCCCCCTCCCCAGCATTGCATGGCCTTGCTAACCAACCCCCTGCCCCCCCCATGGCATGGCAAAGCCCCCCCAGACCCCCCGCTTGGGTTGCGTGCGAGTTGGGGGGTCCACCACCCACCCTCTGTCTCGTGGCGCGAGGAGCGGTGCTGGAGCGGGTCGAGCCCCCAGGTAAGGGGGTTTGGGGCTGTGGTGGGGGTCACGGCATGGGGGGGACCACCTCGGGCTCATGGTGTGTCCCCCCCCATGTTGTCCTTCCCCCAGGACTCCAGCCAGATCGGGCTGCTGAAGGAGCTGCTGGACCTGCAGAAGGACATGGTGGTGATGCTGCTGTCCCTGCTAGAAGGTGGGGTCCCCTTGTCATCGTCATCGTCCCCCCACCCCGGGGTGTCCAGGACCCCTCTGCTGCCATGGGTGCCCCAATGTCACCCAACGTCCCCCTGCCATACAGGGCGTCCTTGCTATTCCATGCTACCTGGGGTTAGGACATCCCATCCACCATCCAGGATCTCCTAATGACACCCAGGGCACCCGTATCACTGCAGGGGGGGAGACAACACCCCCAAGACGAGGCCTCCTCACCACCCAGGCTGTCCCCACGCCATCAGGGGTGTCCTCTGTCCCTCAGGGTGTCCCCTCGCTCTCCAGGGTGTTCCCACCATCCGTGGTGGCCCATACCACTTGAGGTGTCCTCGGTCACCTGGGGTATCCCCCAGCCACAAGAGCCGTCCCCATGCTCTCCAGGGTGTCCCCAGGTACCGGGGCTGTCCCTGCAGCACCCCCAGATCTGACAAGACACCCCCCTCTCCACCTCCACAGGCAACGTGGTGAACGGGACCATTGCTCGGCAGATGGTGGACATGCTGGTGGAGTCCTCCAGCAACGTCACCATGATCCTCAAGTTCTTCGACATGTTCCTGAAACTGCGGGACATCGTGGCCTCAGACGCCTTCCGCGACTACGTCTCAGACCCGCGAGGTCTCATCTCCAAGAAGGACTTCCAGAAGGCGATGGACAGCCAGAAGCAATACGAACCCGCCGAGATCCAGTTCCTGCTCTCCTGCTCGGAGGCGGACGAGAATGAGATGATCGACGTGGAAGCCTTTGCCGGTCGCTTTCAAGAACCTGCTCGCGACATCGGTTTCAACGTGGCCGTGCTCCTCACCAACCTCTCAGAGCATGTTCCCCATGACCAACGTCTCCGGACCTTCTTGGAGCAAGCGGCCAGCATCTTGGAGTATTTCCGTCCTTTTTTGGGACGGATCGAGATCATGGGAGCCGCTCGGCGGATCGAACGCCTCTACTTCGAGATCAGCGCCGCCAACAAGGCACAGTGGGAGATGCCCCAAGTGAAGGAATCCAAGCGCCAGTTCATCTTCGATGTGGTCAACGAGGGGGGGGAGGCGGAGAAGATGGAGCTCTTCGTCAGCTTCTGCGAGGACACCATCTTCGAGATGCAGATTGCCTCTCGCCTCTCCGAGGAGGAACCCCCCCGGGAAGAAGGAGAGGATGAGGAGCAGGAGGAAGAAGAGGAGACCCCTGATCCCACCGCTCCACCTCCCCCCTCCGAACCCACCTCAGCTTTTGGGGAGCTGTTGGCGGGGGCTGGGGGGTTGCGACGTTTGTTGGGGTCCCCCCAAACCTGGCGGCGACGGTTGCGACGGTTGCGACGCCGGCCGGGTCGGGAGTTGGCGTGGGCGGCGGGAGCGGCCGCCGGCCGGGCGATGCTGGGGGGGCTTCTGGGGGGCTGGGGGGTGCTGGGGGCCGTGGGGCGCCTGGCCTGGACCTCTCTTTTCGGAGGGGGGCTAGTGGAAGGGGCGCAGCGGCTAGCCCTGGCCGAGCTGCTGGCCAGCATGCCTGACCCCACTCAGGATGCTGTGGGGGGCGGCGAGGCCGGGGCAGCCGCGGGGGGAGAAGAAGGGGGTCCCCAAGACCCCGTCCCCCCGCCCACCCCCCACCTGCCGCAGCCCCCCGAGGAGGAAGAGGAGGAGGAGGAGGCGGCGGCGGCGCCGGTGACGGCTTTCGGGGTGCGCAAGGAGCCCGGGCATTATCGGCTGGCAGCCCCCGACGCCCCCGGGGGGCTGGGGGACATCGGCGAGCCCCCTGCTGCCGAGCCCCCCACCCCTGAGGGCACTCCCATCCTCCGGAGGAAGATTGGGGTAGGCAGCCAATGGGGGCTCGGTGGGGGGGGATGCTCGGAGTCCCTGGGGGGGGGGCAGGATGCTAGGGGTCTCGGGGGGGGGAACATGACCCCAGGGATCCCCTATAGGGGGTAGGATGGTGGGGGGGTCTCTATGGAGGTGCAGGATGCCTGGGTTCCCTGGGGAGGGTAGAAGGATGCTAAGGGTTCCGGGGGGGGGGGGGGGGGGGGGCAGGACCCCAGGGGTCCCCTATGGGAGGAGCAGGACACAGGGCGGGGGTCCCTAGGAGGGACAGGACCCTGGGCTCCCTCCCAGCAGTGGGGTGGGGGGGTCCCCAAAATGCCTGGTTTCTGTCCCCTATGGGCATGACCAGCCTGAGCAGGGCTTGGGGAGGGGGGGTGTCAGTCTGTGCCCCCCTGACCCCGATCCTGGCTCCACCGCAGGAGGATGGAGAGGAGGTGGTGGAGGAGGAACCACAGAAGGAAGAGGAGCTGCCGGGCGAGGCAGAGAAAGCTGAGTAAGTGGGGGGCCAGGGCCCCCCTGGGGGGGTCCATGGCCCCATTGGGGGGTGTATGGTCCCATTGGGGTAGTAGGGTGGGTCCGTGGCCCCGTTGGGTGTTGCATGGTCCCATTGGGTCTTGCATGGTCCTGCTGGGGGCTATGGGGTGGGTCCATGGTCCTGTTGGGTGTTGCATGGTCCCACTGGGTGCTGCATGGTCCCATTGGGGGCTCTGGGGTGGGTTCATGGTCCCATTGGGTGTTGCATGGTCCCATTGGAGGCTGTGGGGTGGGTGCATGGCCCTGTTGGGTGTTGCCTGGCCCCCCCTTGGGTGCTCCATAGTCCCATTGGGGCAGTAGGGTGAGTCTATGGCCCTGTTGGGTGCTGCATGGTCCCATTGGGGGCTCTGGGGTGGGTCCAGGGCCCCATTGGAGCTATGGGGTGGGTGCATGGCCCCACTGGGGTGGTGGGGTGGGTACATGGCCCCATCGGGGGGTGCCTGTCCCCCTTGGTGGGGCTGTGGGAAGGATGGAGGGTCCTGCTGGGGGCCTCCACCCAGGCAGCACCCTCACCCCAGCACAGAGAATGGGGAGAAGGCTGGGGCAGAGGGGGCCGAGGCGGGGCCCGAGCCTGGTGCCCCCGAGAAGAGAAGGAAATCGGTCCCCCGGGAGCGGAAGGAGCCGCCGGCTGAAGGAGCCTTCGAGTTCTGGACTGAGCTGGAGGTCCAGAGGGTCAAATTCCTGGTACGGGGTGGCCAAGGAGGGGCTGGGATCCCCATTGCCTGAGCACTGGGACCCTCCTCCCCGTGTGCAAGCCAGCCACTGGGACCCCCATCCCTGGGTGAGGGGGGGGGGGGCAATGGGGCACCCCATCAATGGGGGCATACCCTGGCTGGGTGCTCAGGGGGGGTCCTGGGGCTGGGCCCCCCCACCCCTGAGCATGTCCCTGTCCCTCCCCCCCTGGTGCAGAACTACTTGTCCAGGAACTTCTACAACCTGCGGTTCCTGGCGCTCTTCCTCGCCTTCGCCATCAACTTCATCCTCCTCTTCTACAAGGTCTGGGTCCCTGCAGGGGGTGGGGGGGCGCGGTATGGGATGGAGTGGGGGCACCCCGGGTCCCTGGGAGGGGGGCATATGGGATGGGATGGGGGCATCTTGAATCCTTGGGGTGGGTATGGGATGGGGTGGGGGCACCCCGAGTTCCTGTGGGGGGTGTATGGGATGGGGTGGGGGCAACCCAGACCCCTGGGTCCCTGAGGGGGGTTATGGCACAGGTTGGGGCCACCCTGGCTCCTTGGCTGGGGGGGGGCTGTGGGGTCTGTAGGGTGGGCTGACGGGTACCAGGACCCTCAGGTCCCCAGGGCACGGGGGTGGGCAGGTGCCTCACCCCCCCACCCCCCGTTGCTGAGCACAGCCCCCTCTCCCCCCAAGGTGTCCGAGCACCCTCCGGGCACCGAGGAGGAGCCAGAGGGCTCGGGGCTGGCGGCGGCGGTGGCCGAGGAAGACGGGGGGGACGAGGCGGGGGGGAACGGGGAGGAGAGCGTGGTCTATTACTTCTTGGAGGAGAGCACGGGATACATGCAGCCAGCGCTGCAGGGCCTGGCCCTGGCCCACACCCTCGTCGCCTTCCTCTGCATCATCGGCTACAACTGCCTCAAGGTGCGCCCGGCCGCGCCCTGCCTCTGGCCACGCCCCCTCAGCCACGCCTGACCCTCGTCCCACCTGCCCAGCCCTACTTGGCATCGGTATCTGGCCATGCCAGCCCGTCCCTGGCCACGCCCAGCTACCCCCCCACCACGCCCAGCTGCCCCCAGCCACACCCATTTATGATGCCACACCCTGATTGGCCACGCCCAGTCATCTGGCCACGCCCACACCTGGTCATTCACACACACATCCCCCCCTGGAGCCAGCATCTGGCCATGGCCATGCTGCCCACACCTGGTGGCCACACCCTTCTACCTGGTGGCCACACCCTCCTACCTGGTGGCCATGCCCTTTTGTGCCTGGCCACGCCCCCAGGCCCTGCTGACTCCTCCCTGGGGCTGGTACAACACACCCCCCCGGGCCTGGGCTGTGACCCAGTGTCCTCGCTGACCCCCCATGTCCCCATGTCCCCCCATGTCCCTGTGTCCCCCCATGTCCCCCCCATGTCCCCCTGCCCCCCTATGTCCCCAATGTCCCCCCATGTCCCCATGTCCACCCTGACCCCCGTGTCTCCATGTCCCCCCCATGTCCTCGTGTCCCCCTGACCCCCATGTCCCTGTGTCCCCCCTATGTCCCCAATGTCCCCCCATGTCCCCATGTCCCCCCCATGTCCCCCTGCCCCCCCACCACCACCACCGCTGTCCCATCCCCAGATCCCACTGGTGATCTTCAAGCGGGAGAAGGAGGTGGCACGGCGCCTGGAGTTCTCGGGGCTCTACATCACCGAGCAGCCGCCGGACGACGATGTCAAGGGCCAGTGGGACCGGCTGGTGCTCAACGCCCAGTACGGGGGTCTGGGGGAGGGTCTGGGGGGGGGGCACGGGGGGGACCTCCTGGTGCTCCACACCCAGTATGTAGGGGGCTGAGTGACCAGTGGGACTGGCTGGCGGTCAACACCCATTACGGGGGACCAGCTGGGAGACCTCTGGGGCCCCCCCCAGGCCAGATGTGGCTGCTGGGGGGGGGGACACAGGACACACAGACCCCCCCCACAACCCCTCCCTGTCCCCCCAGGTCCTTCCCCAGCAACTACTGGGATAAGTTCGTCAAGAGGAAGGTGAGAGGGGGGGTCCCGCAGGACACAGGAGGGTCCTGAGCGTGTCCCATGCCCCCCTCGACCGTGTCGTGTGTGCCCCCCCTGCCCCAACCGTGCCCCACCCCCAGGTGCTGGACAAATATGGGGATATCTACGGGCGCGAGCGCATCGCGGAGCTGCTGGGGATGGACCTGGCCAGCCTGGATATTGGGGCACAGGGCGAGAGGAAGGCCCCCCCCGACAGCTCCCTCCTCACCTGGTGGGTGCGGGGGGCTCGTCTGGAGGCGGGGGGGGGGTCATACCCATCCTGGGGATTCCTCTTACATCCTTACGCACACACACCCCCCTTCCCGCAGGATCACATCCATCGACATCAGGTACCAGATCTGGAAGTTTGGGGTCATCTTCACTGACAACGTGAGTTGGGGGGGGTCTGGGGAGGTCAGGGTGGGGGGCCCAGGGTGATGGGGGGGACTCAGGGTGATGGGGGTCTGGGACCCCCCAGGGATGAGGGTACCCGGGGTGATGGGGGTCAGCAGTTCCCCCAGGGATGGGGGTCCCAGGGCAATGAGGGTCCCAGGGTGGTGGGAGTCAGGACCCCACAGGGCTGGGGGGGGTCTCATGGTGGGGGGGGTGTGGGACCCCCAGCAGCAGGGTTCTGGGGTGATGGGAGCCAGGACCCCCCCAGGGATGGGGGTAGCAGGGTGATGAGAGTCCCAAGGTGCTGGGGGTGTTGGACCCCCGGCGATGGGGGTGCCAGGCTGCAAGGTGACCCCCCCCCTTATGGCGTGTGTGTGTCCCCCCCAGTCCTTCCTCTACCTCACCTGGTACATGGCCATGTCCCTCCTGGGCCACTACAACAACTTCTTCTTCGCCTCCCACCTCCTGGACATCGCCATGGGGGTGAAGACCCTCCGCACCATCCTCTCCTCCGTCACCCACAACGGCAAGCAGGTGGGGGGGGCTGCCTGGGGTTGGGGGGGTGGCCAGGGCTGGGGTGGGGGACCCCACTGACACCATCCTTCCTGTCCGTGTGTCGTCATCCCCCCCCCCAGCTGGCGATGACGGTGGGGCTGCTGGCCGTGGTCGTGTACCTCTACACCGTGGTGGCCTTCAACTTCTTCCGCAAGTTCTACAACAAGAGCGAGGATGAGGATGAGCCTGACATGAAGTGCGACGACATGATGACGGTCGGTGGGGTGGGGGGACAGGGACAGGGGGGACAGGGGACCTGGGCGTGGGGGTTGGTCCATGGAATGGTCCTAGGAGGGGTCCTGGGAGCATCTATGGGGTCCCTGGGATGGTTGTAGGGGGTCTCTGAGGAGTCTGGCAGGGCTCTGGGGGTCCTGGAGGTCCCTGTGGGGGTGTCCTGAGGGGTCCTGGGGGGGTCTAGGGTGGTCCCAGGGGCATCCAAGGGGTCCCTGGGATGGTCCTAGGGGGTCCTGAGGGCTCTCCAGAGGGTATCTTTGGAGAAGTTGGGGGCCTCTGGGCTGGTCCGGGGGGGGGCCTGGGTGTGTCCTAGGAGTGAAGCTGGGGTCCCTGGGGGCATCCAGGAGGTCCCTTGGGGGTCAGTGTGTGTCCAGGGGGTCCCTGGGTGGGTCTGGAGTGGGCCTGGGGGGCCCAGGGGGGGTCCAGAGGGTCCCTGAGGGGGTCCCTGGGATGGTCCTGGGGAGTGCTGGGGGGTTCCTAGAAGGGTTTGGGGGCAACCTCGGGGGTGCAGCTGTGGTTCTGGGGGGTCCCTGACCCCCCCCATGCCCCCCCCTGCAGTGCTACCTGTTCCACATGTATGTGGGAGTTCGGGCCGGGGGGGGCATCGGGGACGAGATCGAGGACCCGGCGGGGGACGACTATGAGCTGTACCGCGTCGTCTTCGACATCACCTTCTTCTTCTTCGTCATCGTCATCCTCCTGGCCATCATCCAGGGTAGGGACCACCCCCCCGGGGCTGGGGCAGGGGCTATGGCGAGCCTATGGTGGGGGGTTTCCACCCCGCTGACCCCCCCTCCTTGGCCGTGTGTCGTCCCCCCCCAGGTCTGATCATCGATGCTTTTGGGGAGCTGCGGGACCAGCAGGAGCAGGTGAAGGAGGACATGGAGGTGAGTGACCCCCCCCCGGGAGGGGGGGCTTGCAGGATGCCTGGGTCTGGTGTGGGGAGGGGGCGGCTGGTCCCTGACCCCCCCCCCAATCCCTCCCCAGACAAAATGTTTCATCTGCGGCATTGGGAGCGACTATTTCGACACGACCCCCCACGGCTTCGAGACCCACACGCTGGAGGAGCACAACCTGGCCAACTACATGTGAGGGACCGAGGGGGGGGGCACTTGGGGGTGGGGGGGGCACCTGGAGGGGGGACAGGGGGTCCCCAGCCCCCCCAGCCCCCACTGACTGCTGCTCCCCCCCCCCCCCAGGTTCTTCCTGATGTATCTGATCAATAAGGATGAGACAGAGCACACGGGGCAGGTGAGACCCCCACACACACACCTGGGACGTGGTGGGGGGGTCACATGGGGGGGGGTCTCAGTAGCCAAGGGGGGGCTTGCACAGGCCAGGGGGGGCTTTCACTGGGCTTGTGCAGGAGCTGGGGGTACAGGGGGGCTGCATGGGGGGGGGGCTTGTATGGGGAGGGGGGGGTCTCCATGGGGCATGGGGGGGCTTTGGGGGGGGGGGCCTTACATGTGGGATATGGGGAGGGCATTGGATATGGGATGGGGGGGATCACCCACCAGCGGTGGGAGGAGGGTGCTGTGGGGTGGGGAGGGGGGCCGCACCAGGTGTGGGGGGGTTCCCCTTGCCCTGACCCCCCCCCAACACACCCCCCCCCCCAGGAGTCCTATGTCTGGAAGATGTACCAGGAGCGCTGCTGGGATTTCTTCCCCGCTGGTGACTGCTTCCGCAAGCAGTACGAGGATCAGCTGGGGTGACCCCCCCCGGGACCCCCCAGCACCCCCAGCTCCCCCCTCTAAGTGCCTTGTCCGCCGGGGGGGGCCGCTTGACTCTGCTGTCAATAAACCCTGGAGAATGTCGCTGCCCCCCCGCCTTCTTTTTGCCACCCCCCCCCATCAGACACCCCCCCCAACACAGCGATTTAGGGGCTCTTCAGGGTTTTTTTGGGCGTGCAAATTATTACAAATGTCAGCAAAAGGAGGGAGATGCTGGGGGGGGATGAGGTACAGCCCCCCCCATGGGTGCTGGTCTGGCTGGGGGGGGCCCAGCTCAGCCTCCCTGCCCTCGCCGCCCAGGCTGGTGGGGGTCCCCCCCCCTATCCCCGTGGGGTCTCCCCCGTTCTGGGGGGGGGGTCACGCCTGGATGTAGAGGTTGCTGTAAGCGTTGGCCTCGTCAGTGGGGCGCGTCTCCAGGACCAGGGTGCTGGTGGGGGGAGATGGGGGGGGGGGCGAGATGGGGGGGGTCAGGGTGGGGTGGGTGTGCCCCCCAGGACCCCCCCCGGACCCTCCCCCAGTTTGTACCTGCGTGAGCTGAGCAGGCGGAAGGTCCAGCGCTGGTCCCGCAGCTCCTCGATCAGCTGGGGGGGGGGGGGGGGGAGAGTGGGGGGGGTGTGAGAGTGGGGTGGGGGGGGTCCCCAAATATGGGGGGAGTCCCCAGGGATGCAAGGGGTCCCCTGCACCCCCGGGGATCAGCAGTGTCCAGGGTCGGGGGGGGGAGTGTCTCTGCCCCCCCCCCCCAGGGTTTGCGGCCCCAGGCATTGGGGCTATGGGGGGTTTTATGGGGGGGCTATGGGGGGGGGGCTCACCTGTGCGGAGCCCACCTGCCACACCTGTACCCCGTGGCGCCAGAAGGCCTGGACGCAGCCGCGGACCAGTGCTGGCGGGGGCGGGGGGGGGAATCAGACCCAGGCACCCCCCCGCACACCCAGCACCCCTCTCGCACCCACAAGACCCCAGCACCCCCCCAGCACCCCCTGATCCCCCCAAGTTCCCTCCCAGCACCTTCCTGTATCCCTTGACCCCCCCCAGCACCCCTGACCAATCCCCCCAGCACCCCCTGACCCCCCCAGCACCCCTTTTGACGCCCTATTCCCTCCCAGTGCCCCCCATTTCCCCCCAGCACCCCCATTTCCACCAGCACCCCCCTGACCCCTCCCGGCCCCCAGCACCCCCCCAACCGCCCTCCCTGGCCCCCCTCACCCCCCCCACACCCACCCACAGCCTCCACAGCCACATCGAAGGGGATTTCGGGGGCCACCAGCCCCTGGGCTGGGGCTCCCTGCAGCGTCACCAGCTTCACGCTCCCTGGGGGGGGACACACACGGGTCAGACCCCCCACCCTGGGACCCCCTCGGCCCCCACTTTGGGGGACCCCCAGCCCTGCCAGGGCATCCCTGTCCCATCGTCTTGCCTCCTCCATGGACGGACGGACAGAAGGATGAACAGACAGATGGATGGACAGATGGAGGGATGGATGGACACAGACGGACGGACGGATGGACGCATGGATGGACGGATGCATGGATGGAAGGATGGATGGATGGAAAGATGGATGGATGGATGGATGGATGGATGGATGGATTGACGGACAGACACACAGGCATGCAGGGATGTATGGGGGATAGATGGATAGACAGACATCCCCCTGGATGGATGGTGGGGGGGATGACAGACAGATGGATGGACAGGTGGGCAGACAGATGGACGGACGGACAGACGGACTCACGGTCCAGCAGGACCAGCACGGTCTCACTGTCCAGCTGAGTCACCTGCACAGGGCCGGGGCAGGAGGGCTCTGTGGGGTGGGGGGCAGCAGTGAGGGGGGGGGTCTCGACCCCTCTCTGCACCCCCCAACCTGGGTAAGGGACCCCTCCAAATCCTCCCAGGCAGCAGATAGACCCTTCTCAGCAGAATATGGGACCCCCAACACCCCCCAGGCTTGGCACAGGACCCCCCAACTCCCCTCTAGGTCCCCTCAATGGCATAGGGGACCCCCAACTCCCAGTGATCCCCAAATCATCCCAGGGACCCCCAGATTGAGCACAAGGACCCCAAACCCCCCAGGTCACCCCAAATCCCCCTGGGACCCTCAACTCCCCCAGGATGCCCAGACAGACCAGAGGGACCCCAAATCCCTAGGGACCCCAAATCCCCCAGGGACCCTCAAATCCCCCAGGATGCCCAGACAGAGTACAGCGACCCTCAAATCCCCCAGGGACCACAAAGCCCCCCAGGTCCCCCCAGATCCCTCAGGGATCCTCAAATCCCCCAGGACCCCCAGACAGAGTACAGGGACCCCAAATCCCCCAGGTCCCCCCAAATGCCTCAGGGACCCCAAACCCCCAAGGTGTCCTCAAATGCCCCAGGGACCCCAAAACCCCCCCAGGTCCCCCAACTGCCCCAGGGACCCCAAATCCCCCCAGCTGCCCAGCCAGAGTACAGGATCCCCAGCTCCCCAGGCCCCCCCAGACCCCCCTGCCCCCCCCCCCCCAGCCCAGCTCACCGGAGCCGGTGTGGGCAAACCAGGAGGTGAGGGAGTTGAGGTTGATGGTGTGGAAGAGGACGGGGTGGGCGGCCGAGGGGCCGGGGCTGACCCCGATGCAGACGCTGGGGAACTCCTCCCCGGGGGTCACCAGCAGCTCGAACACCCGCAGCGGCGACGGCAGCGGGAAGTCAAAGTGCTGGGGATGTGGAGAACCACCGTGGGGATGTGGGGACATGGGGACACAGGGACATGGAGAACCACCATGGGGACATGGGGACGTGGAGAACCACCATGGGGACATGGGGACATGGAGAACCACTATGGGGATGTGGGGACATGGGGACACAGGGACATGGAAAACCACCATGGGGACATGGGGACGTGGAGAGCTACCATGAGGACATGGGGAACCACCATGGAGACATGGGGACGTGGAGAACTACCATGGGGACGTGGGGACATGGAGAACCACCATGGGGATGTGGGGACATGGGGACATGGAGAACCACCATGGGGATGTGGGGACATGGAGAACAGCCATGGGGATGTGGGAACATGGGGTCACAGGGACATGGAGAACCACCATGGGGACATGGGGACATGGAGAACCACCATGGGGACATGGGGAACCATCATGGTGACATGGGGACATGGGACACAGGGACATGGAGAACCACCATGGGGACATGGGGATGTGGAGAACAACCACGGGGATGTGGGGACATGGGGACATGGAGAACCACCATGGGGACATGGGGAACCATCATGGTGACATGGAGACATGGGACACAGGGACATGGAGAACCACCATGGGGACATGGGGATGTGGAGAACAACCACGGGGATGTGGGGACATGGGGACATGGAGAACCACCATGGGGACATGGGGAACTACCATGGGGACATGGAGAACCACCATGGGGACATGGGGAACCACCATGGGGACATGGGGATGTGGAGAACAACCATGGGGATGTGGGGACATGGGGACATGGAGAACCACCATGGGGACATGGGGATGTGGGGACATGGAGAACCACCATGGGGACATGGGGAACTACCATGGGGACATGGGGACATGGGGAACCACCATGGGGACATGGGGATGTGGAGAACAACCATGGGGATGTGGGGACATGGGGACATGGAGAACCACCATGGGGATGTGGGGACATGGGGACATGGAGAACCACCATGGGGACATGGGGATGTGGGGACATGGAGAACCACCATGGGGACATGGGGAACTACCATGGGGACATGGGGACATGGAGAACCACCATGGGGACATGGGGAACCACCATGGGGACATGGGGATGTGGAGAACAACCATGGGGACATGGGGATGTGGGGACATGGAGAACAACCATGGGGATGTGGGAACATGGGGACACAGGGACATGGAGAACCACCATGGGGACATGGGGAACTACCATGGGGACACGGGGACATGGAGAACCACCATGGGGACATGGGGAACCACCATGGGGACATGGGGACATGGAGAACCACCATGGGGACATGGGGACGTGGGGACACGGGGACCCACCACGGGGACACGAGGATGTGGGGGCATGGTGACCCAGGACAAGGGGACACAGGAACATGGGGCCTGTTGGTGACACGGGCCAGGGATCATGGGGGCTGTTGGGGACAGGGTGGGGATCCGGGGGAGGTCAGGGGTCCCCACCTTGACCAGCATGAACTTCTGCAGGGGCTGGTACCACTGCAGCAGCACCACGCCAGCATCCAGCGCCCCGCACAGGTAGTGACACCCCGTCTGCTCGTTCCTGGCTGGGGACACCCGGAGGACCCCGTCAGACACCCCCCTGAGCCCCCACTGTGTGTCCCCCCCGAACCCCCCCGGCCTCCCCACGCACCCACACAGCAGGTCCGGCAGCCCTTGGTATCGGGGATCTTGATGGAGGTGACGTTCTTCCTGGGGGGGGGAGACAGGGACACAATGGGGACCCCTGGGGTGCAGCCGGACCCCGGGGTGTCCTCCCCCAACCCCGGCCCCTCACGTGTCTCCCAGGCTCAGCCCAGAGCTGGGGGGTCCCCATGTCCAGGTAGGGGGGTGATGGGGGTCCCTGTTACCTGGGCAGCAGGGTTAGATGGGGGGGAGGGAGTTGGGGTCCCCCCCATTATCTGGGCAGCAATGTCAGGGGACCCCCATCACCTGGGCAGCAGGACTGGGGGTCTGGGTGCCCCCCCCCGTACCTGGGCAGCAGGCGGTGGGGGGAGATGTGCACCCCCGGGCGCTGGTCCCTCTTGCTCTGCTCGTAGAGCCCCAGCAGGTTGTGGGAGTAGAGCTGGGGGGTCTTCCCTGGGGTGGGGGTGGGGGTCAGCGAGGGTCTGGGGGTCCGCAGCCCCCCCCCCCAAATCCCCACACTCACCCGAGACAGACATGAGGACGTTGCCGATGGAGTAGACCCAGGAGGTGCGGCTGTGGTAGAGCTGAGGGGGGGACGTCAGGGAGGCTGGGACCCCCCCCGGACTCCCCAGCCCCCCCCCCGAGGCCCCCCCAGACCTACCAGCTCCAGCGTGGCCTCAGGCTCGTTCTGGTTCAGGATGAAGATCCCCTCCTCCGCTCCCAGGATGAGGTGGGGGTCTGGGGGGGGGCATGGGGTCAGGGGCCATGTCCATGTCCCCCCCCCCCGGCCTCCCCTCACCCCAATATGCCCCCAGGTCTCCGATGCACCCCCATGTCCCTGGTGACCCCATCCCATGTCCCCAATGCCCCCCACAATACCCCCAGTGCCCCCCCAATGCCCCCACCCCACATCCCCACTGCCCCCCCGACATCCTTAATGCACCCCCCAATGCCCCCCCGTGTCCCCAATGACCCCCCCCGATGTCCCTGGTGCACCCTACATCCCCAATGCACCCCATGATGTCCCCAAGGTGTCCCAATGCCCCCCCCCACCTCTCCCCCCCCCAAACCCACCATGGGTGGTGGGATGCGTCCAGGTGGTGATGGCCGTCACTCGCAGGGGACACCCATCGAACACCTTCCGGAAAAGGGGCCCCTCCTGGGGGGCCGGGGGGGTGAGGGAGGGGCAGGTATTGGGGTACACCCCCCCACCAGCCCCCTCCCCAACCCTGACACTCACGTGTGGCCTGGGGGTGGCCCCCCCGTTGTCCGCAGGGACCTGGAGGGGGGATAGAGAGGTCACGGGGGTCGGTGACAAAAGGGGGGGGACACACAGGATTGGAGGGGGGGAGCTCACCGCCCTCCGGTTCTTCTCCGTCTTGGGGGGCAGCAGGGGGGGGTCCTCACTGCAGGGCCCCGACCAGAGCACGGGGTCTGGGGGGGACACACAGCGGGGTCAGGGGATGTCTTATGTCCCGAGTGTGTGTCCCCCCCTCCGGGACCCCTAGATCCGCCCCCCCCCCAGCCTGCACCCCCCCATCTGCCCCCCATTCCCCCGCCCCTACTCCATCCCCATCCTACCTGAGCTAGCGGCCAGTGGCCCCCCCCGGGTGGGGGCCGGGGGGCAGAGCCCCCCCGCGGGGCCGCTGGCGCATCGTACCAGGGCCGGGGGGGGCGGCTGCTCCAGGAGGGGTCCCCGGGCCCGCGGGCGGGGGTCTTCGGGGGGGCCCTCGGCCGAGCTTGTCCGGAATTTGGGCTGCCAAGGTTGGTGGGGGGGACAGGGGATGGGGAAACAAGGGGTCAGATGGGGGGCACGGGGGGGGGAGGCAATGTGGGGGGGCACCCCCTCCTCAGCACGGTGCAGTTGGGCTGGGGATCCCAGTTTGGGACTGGTGTCTCCCCCGCCTCACTGCCAGTTTGGGACTGGGAGCCCCCAGCCCCACCCTGAGGGTCCCCAACTGGTGTGGGGGTCCCACAGCCATTGGGGGGGGGGTACTTACCTTGGGTGGCAGTGGGGGCGGCACATCATGGGGCAGCGTGGTACTAGGGACAGAGCGCAGTGTCAGCGGGGGGGGGGGGAACAGCGGTGGTCCCCAATTTGGGGAGGGAGGTTGGGGTTGGGGACAGGGGATGGTACCTGTTGGGGTCACCACGGCTGGGACTGTTGGGGGAGGGGGAGAGAGGAGGGTGAGATGGGGATACATGGCGGGGGGGGGGCACGGGGGACCCCCACCCTGCTGAGGGGGGACGATACCCAAGGGACGGGATGGGGGTGCAGGGTGATATGGGGGGGGACGGTGTCACCCACATGTCGACGTCGTCGTAGTCGTCGTCGTCATCAGAGGTGTCGTCCCTGCGAGCAGGTGGGCATGAGGCCATGGCCCCCCCGCCGTCGGCCTGTCCCCCCTCCCCAATGTACCCTCTACGTCCCCCCCCACGATCCAATGTCCCCTCCATGTCCCTGTGTCCCCCCCCATCCCCTCTCACCGTGTATGCCCTCGAACCCCATGCCCCCCATGTCCGCCCCCCATGTCCCCCCCCAGTAGCCCCCCACTCCCTGTGTCCCCCCTCCCGTCCCCTCTCACCGTGCGCTGCCCTCGGACCCCCCCACTCTCCTGCCACAGCCGGGCTTTGCCGAGGACACCTGGGGGAGACAGTTGAGGGGGGGGGACTGCAAACAGGGGAACCCCCCCCAGCCCCTCCAGGAGGACCAAGACCCCCCCAGAAGACCCCAGACACCCCCAAACCCCTTGGTTCCCCCCAGGGGACCTCCAGCCCCACCTCATTCCCCCCGGCTTCCCACAGAGCCCCCCCCAGAATACTCAGGGCTCCCCAGGGACCCCCAGAGCCCCCCCTCCCAACTCTCAGGGCTCCCCAGGGACCCCTAACCCTTCCAGAGTACCCCCCAGAATTCCCAGGGACCCCCAGAGCCCCCCCAGAACCCCCAGAATCCCCAGGGAGACCCCAACCCTTCCAGAGCTCCCCCAGAATTCCCAGGGACCCCCAGAGCCCCCAGAATCCCCAGGGACCCCCAACCCTTCCAGAGCCCCCCCAGAACTCCCAGGGCTCCCCAGGGACCCCCAGAGCCCCCCTCCAGCACCCCCAGGGCTTCCCAAGGACCCCCAACCACTCCAGAGCCCCCCCCAGCCCCCAATGTGGGTGGGGGTCCCACATACCGGGTGCGCAGGGGGGTTGCCCTCCTTCCGCCAGCATTGGCCCCCACCGAGGGGTTGCACTGTGGGGACGAGGTGACAGCATGGGGACATGGGGGGGGGACATGGGGGGGACATGGGGGGGGACAGGGGGGTACAGGGGATGTGGGGGGCCACAAGGGATGGGGGAGGGCACAGGGGTAAGGGTTGTGGGGGCACAGGGGATATGGGGGGCACAGGGGGTGTGGGAGCACAGGGGACATGGGTACACGGGGGGGGACACTCTTGGGGGGGGGGGACACACTCACAGTGGGGGCCGGGGTCACAGCGGCCGGGGGGCAGGGGCCGGTGAGTGGAGTGGATCCGGCGGGGCACCGGGGGGGGCAGCTGCAAGATCGAGGGGTCACAGGTGCCCCCAGTGCCCCCCAGTCCCCCCCATGTCCCCTATGTCCCTCACTCCAGTGGCTCCAGTGCCTCCCCATCCCCCCCAGTCCCTCCCCAGTGCTCCCAGTCCATGCCAGTCCTTCTGCCCCCCCCCAGTGCCCCCCAGTGCCTCTGCCCATTGCCCCAGTCCTTCCCAGTGCCCCCCAGTCCAGTCCCCATAAGATACCCAGTGGTCCAAGTCCCCCCCAGCCAACCCCAGCTCCTCAGTCCCCCCCAGCCCAGTGACCCCAGTCTCCTCCAGTGACACCCAGTCCCCTCCAGTCCCCCCAGCCCCCGCCATGTCCCCTGCATCCTTCACTCCAGTTGCCCCAGTGCCCCCCCATCCCTTCCAGCACTTCCAGTTCTCCCCAGTGTCCCACCTTGTCCCTCCCAGTTCTGTGCCCCAGAGCTCCCAGCCCATCCCAGTCCTTCTGCCCCCCCAATGCCCCCCAGTGCCTCTGCCCAGTGCCCCCCAGTCCAGTCCCTGTAAGACACCCAGTGCTCCCAGTCCCACCCAGCCCAGTGCCCCCAGTTCCCTCCAGCAACACCCAGTCCCCCCCAGTGCTCCAACATGTGCCCTGCATCCCTCACGCCAGTGGCCCCAGTGCCCCGCCCCGTCCCTCCCAGCACTTCCAGTTCTCCCCACTCATCCCCCGCAGTCCGTCCCCAGTGCTCCCAGCCCACCCCAGTCCTTCTGCCCCCCCCCCAGTGCCCCCCAATGCCCCCAGCCCCACCTCGGGCTCCTCCTCCTCAGGGTCGCAGCCCCCCAGGAGCCGCTCGGGGTCCCGGAGCTTTTCCAGTAGCTCCAGGGTGAGGGTCCGGCTCAGCCCCGGCTGGGCCACAAACTGGTGCTGGGGGACGGGGAGAGGGGACGTGGGGACAGGGTGAGGATGAAGATGAGGATGGGGATGGGATGGGAACAGGGATGGGACCGGGATGAGGATGAGGATGAGAATGAGGAAGAGAGGGAGGATGGGGACAGGGATGGGATGGGGAGGAGAATGAGGATGAGGATGGGGACACGGACAGGATGAGGATGAGGATGATGAGGATGAGGATGGGGACGGGGGAGATGAGGATGATGAGGATGGGGACAGGGATGGGATGGGGATGAGGATGATGGGGATGAGGATGAAGACGGGGATGGGTTGGGGATGAGGATGGGGACAGGGATAGGAGGGGGATGAAGGTGATGAGGAGGAGGATGGGGACGGGATGGGGATGAAGATGATGAGAATGGGGACAGGATGGGGACAGGATGGGAACAGGGATGGGATAGGGATGAAGATGAGGATGGGGATGGGATGGGGATGAGGATGATGGGGATGAGGATGATGAGGAAGAGGATGGAGACAGGATAAGGACAGGATGGGAACAGGGATGGGATAGGGATGAAGATGAGGATGGAGATGGGGATGGGATAGGGATGAGGAGCAGGGATGCATTTAGGGAGAGGGACATGGGGACAGGAGGGGGACGAGGCTGGACAACAGGGGGCAGGGCTGGCACCAGGGACAGGGACAGGACAGGGAGCGGGGGGGGGGGGGGGGGGGGGGGGAGTCGCCCCCCCCCGGCCTGGTTTGGGGGTCCCGGGGGGGCTCACGCTGAGCATCTTGGCGGCACTGGGCCGTTTCTTGGGGTTCTTGGTGAGGGTCACCTTGATGAAGTTGTGGAAGGAGGGGGACCTGGGGGGGGGAGGGGGGACACGGTGAGGGCTGAGGGAACCCGCTCCACCCTGTTGGGTGGGGGGGGGTCCGACCCCCCCAGCCCCCCCACTCACCACTTGGCCTTGTCCTTCAGCTTGGGGGGCTGGTACCCACTCTTGGACATCAGGAACAGCACCCTGGGGTGGGGGGAGAGGGGCATGTGAGGGGGACCCCTCCCCACCCATGGGTGCCAGGGGAGGGGGGGGATGTGTGGGGAGGGGTCCCCGCTCACCGCAGGGGGTGCACGTCAAACATGGGGGGCTGCAGCTCGGCCAGCTCCATGGCGGTGATGCCCACCGACCAGATGTCGCAGAGCTCGTTGTACCCCCCCTTCAGCTCCACCGCCGCCACCTCGGGGGCCATCCTGGGGGTGGGGGGGGGCACGGGGAGGAGGGGTTGGGGGGCAGTGTGGAACTGACCCCCCACCACCACCCAGGACCCCCCCCGTGCCTCCCCGGACCCCCCCTCACCAGTACGGGGTGCCGATGAAGGACATCCGACGGGCGAAGGTTGCGCTGATCTGCGCCGCGATCCCAAAGTCGGCTGGGGGGGTGGCGGGGGGGGGGTATGAGGGATGGGGGGTCCTGGAGACCCCCCCCCCCAGGACCTAGACACCCCCCTCTCCGGAGGGGAGAGGACCCAGGCGTCCAGGCTCCAGCCCCCCCTCACCCCGTTGCTCCCCCAGGCATCCAAGGGCCCCCCCCGACACCCAGCTGCCGCCAGCACCCCCGGCCCCCCCTTTATGCCCCAATTCCTTATTGCCCCCCCAGTCCTCCCTTTACCCCTCAATTCCCCACTGCCCCCATTGCTCCCAGCCCCCCATAGCCCCTCAATTCCTTATTGCCCCCCAGCCCCCATAGCCCCCCAATTCTCCATTGCCCCCCCAAACAGCCCCCCAATTCCCCACTGTCCCCCCCCCAGCACTCACCCAGCTTCACCTCCCCGCTGTCATTGATGAGGATATTGGCTCCCTGCAGTGAAGGGATGGGGTCAGTGCGTCCCCCCCCAGCCCCCCCACTGTGTGACACCCCCTCCCAATGTGTGTGCCCCCCCACCTTGTTCCTCCCCCCTCCTTGTCCCCCCTACCTTGATATCCCGGTGGATCTTGCCCTGGGAGTGCAGGTAGGAGAGCCCCTGCGAGGATGAGGATGGGGGTCAGCCCCGGGGAGGGGGGGGTGGCGGTGTCCCGGGGGGGGTCCCGGGGGGGCCGGGGGGGGGGGGCCACTCACCTCCAGGGTCTCCCTGCAGACATAAGCAATCTGCAGCTCCGAGAGGGGTCCCGTCACTGCAGGGAGGGGGGCTCAGCGGGGGGACCCAGGCATCCAGGACACCCCCCCCCCCAAGAATGGGGGAACCCCCAAATTGGGGTTCTCAGCCCAAAAGTAGAGGGCCCAGACGCTTGGGTCCACAGCTGGCTGATGGAGGGGGGTGCCCGGACTCATGTGTCCCATCCCCCCCGGCGTGCCTCAGTTTCCCCCCCCGTACCATGGTAGATGTCCTGCAGAGACCCCCCCCCGCACAGCTCCATGCAGATCCACAGCTTGTTGCACCTACGCGGGGGGGAAGGGGTTAACGGGGTGCTTGGGGGGGGGGGGATTGGGGTACCGGGGGGGGGGCATTTGGGGGGCACCAGGGAAACACAGAGGGTGTCGGGGGGGGGCAATGGGGGTTTAGAGGAGGGAGGTTGATGGGATTTGGGTGGAATTTGAGGGGTTTGGGGGGCTGGGGGGAATTTGGGGGGGTGGGGGGATTTGGGGGGGCTTCGGGGGGGGGTTGGGGGACCCTCACCAGCTGTAGCTGCCGAAGTAGGCGATGATGTTGGGGTGCTGGCAGGAGCGGACCATCAGGATCTCCTGCTGCAGCGTGGCGCGGTCGTCGTCTGGGGGGGGCAAAGGCTTGCGTGGGGGGCGGGGGAGACACCCCAGGGGTCCCAGGGGGATCCCCAGGGGTATTGGGGGGTTCTGGGGGAGTGTCAGGGGGATCCCGAGGGGTATTGGGGGGTCCCAAGGGGTCCCAAGGGGTATTGGGGGGGTTCTGGTCTGTCCTGGGGGGTCCCAAGGGGTATTGGGCCGTCCTGGGGGGGTGTCAGGGGGATCCCGAGGGGTATTGGGGGGTCCTGGGGGGTCCCGAGGGGTATTGGGGTATCCTGGGGGGGTGTCAGGGGATCCTGAGGGGTACTGGGGGGGTTCTGGGCTGTCCTGGGGGGTCCCGAGAGTCCCAGGGGGATCCCGAGGGGCATTGAGGGAGTTCTGGGGAGTCCCAGGGGCGTCCCGAGGGGTACAGGGGGGTCCTGGGAGGGTCCTGGAGCATCCTGGGAGGATCCCGAGGGATATTGGGGGGGTCCTGGGGGGATCCCAGGGGGTATCTGGCGTATTGGGGGGGGGGCTCCCAGGGGGTATCTGGGGTATTGGGGGGGTATTAAGGGGCCGCAGGGGGTAATGGGTGGGTCGCAAGGGGTATTTGGGGTATTGGGGATCTCAGGGGGTCTCGGGGTCCCCCAGACACCGGGTCCCCGCGGGGGGGGTCCCCTCACCTGCCTCCATCTTGACAACCTTGATGGCGGCCAGCTCGCCCGAGGCTTTGCTGCGGGCCTGGGGAGAGGGGAGACAGCGGATCAAGGCCTCCCAGTACCTCCCAGTACCTCCCAGTGCCTCCCAGTGCCTCCCAGTGCCTCCCAGTTCCCCCAGTGCCGGATGTGTCAGGGCCTCATGTCTCCGGTAGAGGCGGCGAGGGGGGGGGGGTCCCCTGGGGCTGCGGGTACCAGCAGGAAGGACCAGGGTGGGGAACTGGGAGCACTGGAGGGGAACTGGGAGCATAGCAAGGGGGGGCTGAGAGCATGGGGGGGGGCTGAGAGCATGGGGGGAGGCTGAGAGCATTGGGGCAGACACTGAGAGCATTGGAGGGGAATTGGAAGCACTGGGGGGGAACTGGGAGCACTGGGGGGGAACTGGGGGTCCCTTTGCAGGCAGGGGGGCACCTTTCACCACCCCCCACCCCCCACCCAAGGACCCCGGTGTGCAGGTGGGGATGCCGGGGTCCCCCGTACTCCAGGGCCAATATTTTTTGGGGGGGGGAGGTCACAGGGGTCACCCACCCCCACCCCTACCACCACCCCCCAAACCCCAGACCCATGATTATTTTCTTTTGGGGGGGGGGGTCCCCATCACCTTATAGACCTCCCCATAGGTGCCGCCGCCCAGGCGCTGCAGAACCTCGAAATCTTCCTGGGGGTCCCGGGTGGAGATGCGAAGGTGATGGGGGTCCATGTCGGCGGCCCCCCCCCCCAACCACCACCCCCCCAAAACCCCTCGGCACACACCCCCACCCCCCCCGCCCACCGGTACGAGGCCGAGCGGCGGGAGGTGGCGGGAGGTGGCGGGTGTCCCCCCCACACACACCCCCACCCCCCTCGCCGGCCCCCCAGAAGGCACCGCGGCGGAAGGGGAAACTGAGGCACGGCCCACTGGGGACACAGGCATCCGGGTGCTGCCCCACCCCCCCCCGCCCTGGTTTCGGGGACGGTGGGGGCACCGGTTTGAGACCAGCGTGTTCCCCCCGCCCCCCCCCCCCAGTCTGGGCCCAGTTCAGCCTCACGTCGTGCCCAGTGCAATCCCCCAGTATGATCCCAGTAGCCCATGCTAAAAGACCGGTTTGGCCTCAGTGTGGCCCATCTGGCCCCCCCTCCCCCGTTCCCGCACCCCAGTGTATCCCACTGCGTCCCAGTGTGCCCCCCCCTCCACCCCCAGTATGGCCCAGCTCATCCCAGTGTGACCCCCCCTCCACTCCCAGTATGGCCCGGTTCATCCCAGTGTGACCCCTCCCTCCACCCCCAGTATGGCCTAGTTCATCCCAGTGTGACCCCCCCCCCTCCACTCGCAGTATGTCCCAGTTCATCCCAGTGTGACCCCCCCCTCCACTCCCAGCATGGCCCAGTCCATCCCAGTATGATCCCCCTCTCCACCCCAGTATGGCCCAGTTCATCCCAGTGTGACCCCCCTCTCCAGCCCCAATAAGGTCCAGTTCATTCCAGCCCCAATAGGGCCCAGTTCATCCCAGTGTGACCCCCCCACGCACCCAGTACGGCCCAGTCCATCCCAGTGTGACCCTCCCTCCACCCCCAGTACGGCCCTGTCCATCCCAGTAGGACACCCCCCCGCCCCGTACTGACACACACCCCCCCGCAGTGTGGCCCCAGTTTGGCCCAGTCAGACCAGGCCGACACCCCGCGCCTGCACTGGGAAGAGGCGCTGTGGGCGTGGCCCGGCGCTGTTGGGCGGGGCCTGTATGTGTGGGCGGGGCCATTTGGGTAGAACACGCATCCGCCTCGCCCCTCTCTCGGTTCCTTCTGCGCCTGCGCACCGCTCCTTCACCCTCCCCCTCGTCGAGTCCTCCACCGTCCCGTCGTGCCCGGCGACGGCCCGCGCCGGAAGCAGAAGTTACTCCGACCGCCTAAAGCCGGTACCACCCTTCCGCTTCCGACGATACCGTGGATCATGGCGCTCTTCGAGCAGATGCGGGCTAACGTGGGCAAACTGCTGCGGGGCATCGACCGGTACCGGCGGGGCGGGGACGGCGGGAGGAAGCCCCCGGGGTGGGAGGGGGACGGGGGGTATCGAGCGGGGACGACGAGGGGGGGGGGGTGTGGACCGGGCCCCGGGGCCGGTTCCTGGCCCGGTAATGGCGGCTCATGGGCCGGTAATGGCGGGGGGACCGGAGGGAGGATGTGGAGGGGGTTGGGGGTGACCTGGAGCGCTGAGGGGACCCCGGGAACGGTGTGTTGGGGTCGGCAGGGCTCGGTACCGGGCTGAGGGTGGTCCGCGGGACGGTAACGAGGTGGGGGGCGGGTTTCCCGGTGGGGTGCGGCCGTCCCTTCCCCGCAGGTACAACCCCGAGAACCTGGCCACGCTGGAACGTTACGTGGAGACGCAGGCCAAGGAGAACGCCTACGACCTGGAGGCCAACCTGGCCGTGCTGAAGCTGTGAGTGGGGCCGGGGGGGCGGGGGAGGGGGTCCTGAGGGGGGAGGAACATGCCACATCACCAATCTCCTTCCCCCCCCCCCCCCAACAGGTACCAGTTCAACCCCGCCTTCTTCCAGACCACCGTCACCGCCCAAATCCTGCTGAAGGCCCTGACCAACCTCCCACACACCGACTTCACCCTTTGCAAGTGCATGATCGACCAGGCTCACGTATCCCCACCCCACAGCCAGGGGGGTCCTGAACCCACTCCCCCCACCTCCAGCCCCTGAACCTCTCCCCCCACCCTGGTCCCCAAACTCCCCCCTCAGGCCCCTCCGGTCCTCCCTGGTGGGGGGGTTCACCCCATGGGACCCCTCACCATCTGGCTGTTGACCTGGAGAGATGAATTTAGGGACTTGGTGGGGGGGGTGGCTGATTTGGGGGAGCAGCTGCAGAGGTGGGTGGGGTGCAGCTCTGGGCCCCTCTCCCCACATTTTCCTTGACCCCCCCTGGCCACAGCAGGAGGAGAGGCCCATCAGGCAGATCCTCTACCTGGGGGAGCTGCTGGAGACCTGCCACTTCCAGTCCTTCTGGGTGAGTCTTGCTCAGGATGGGGGGCACCCCAAATCTAAGAGGAGTCAGGGCACTCCCCAGCTCTCATTATCTGCCCCCCCCCGGGGATCTTAACGATGCCCCCCCTGCCTTCTGCAGCAAGCTCTGGATGAGAACATGGAGCTGCTGGATGGGATCACCGGCTTCGAGGACTCCGTAAGGAAATGTGAGGAAGTTTCGGGGGGCCCTGGGGGGCACAAAGTGGGAGGGAGTTGGGGGGGGCCGACGGCTGACGTGGGGTCTTCTTCCGCAGTCATCTGCCACGTGGTGGGGATCACCTACCAGCACATCGACCGCTGGCTGCTGGCTGAGATGTTGGGGGACCTCTCAGGTAAGGGGGTGACCAGAGAGTTTGGGGAGGGGGCCGTGGGGGTGGGATGGGGACTGAAGCCCCCCCATATCTCCCCCCTATTCCAGAGGCTCAGCTGAAGGTTTGGATGAGCAAATATGGGTGGACGGAACCGGAGCCTGGGCGGATCTTCATCTGCAACCAGGAGGAGAGCATCAAACCCAAGAACATCGTGGAGAAGATCGACTTCGACAGTGGGTGTTGGGGAACGGGGAGACCCCCCCCACACCTTGGGGAGACCCATGACACCCGCCTCACTCTCTTCCTTCTCCCACAGGCGTCTCCAGCATCATGGCGTCCTCCCTCTGAGCCCCTCATTTTTGCTGTGGTCATCCCCCCCCATTTAACTTCGGGCTTTGCCAGTAAAGGAGAAGCCTCCAGGGAGCTGTCGTCCATTTGGGGGGCGCTGGGGGCGGAGCCTGGGGCTGGGGCGGGGCCTGGGGGTGACACCCCCCCCCCTTCCCTGGGGATGCAGCTTGGTTTGGGGGAACACGGGGAGGGGGGGGGGGGGGGCAGGGGCAGATTCCCACCTCCGTGGGGTGGGAGTACTGCTGCAGGGAGAGGCCACGCCCACTCAGTGTATAGCCACGCCCACTCGGTTGTGGTCTCGCCAAGCTATGAATATTGATGATCTGACTTCGCGGGGGGGGGGGTGTGTGGGGGGGGGTGTGTGTGTGTGTCAGTCAAGTCTCCGTGTGGATGCACACAGCGTTTCGGCGCTCATGAATATTAACGAGGGCGTCGGCCCTTAGGGGGCGTGGCTGCTGAAAGCGAGTGGTGTCGGGGATGTGAATATTAATAAGGCTCTCCCGCCCACTCGTGCATATTGAGGCTGGGCGCGGGGCGGGGCCTGAAGGGGCGGTGGGCGTGTCTGACGGCGGGGGGCGGGGCGCTAAGGGGCGGGGGAGCGGCGGCGGGCGTATCCCGCGGAGGGAAAGGGAGGGGTGGGTCGTCGAGCGGCGCATGCGCGGCGGTGGGCGGGCCGCCCCGGGCGTGGCGGGCGGCGCATGCGCAGTGGCGGGGGGCGGTGGGGCGGGCGGCTGAGGGGAGCAGAGCCCGGGTCGGCGCGGCAGGAGCGATCGCAACCGCCATGGTGGATTACCACAGCGCCGGGCAGCCCTACCCTTACGGCGGTAATGGGCCCGGCCCTAACGGCGATTACATGGCCCAGGAGGATGACTGGGACCGCGACCTCCTCCTCGATCCCGCCTGGGAGAAGCAGCAGCGCAAGGTGGGCCCGAGGTTGGGGCGGGGGGGGGGGGGGTCCTGAGGCGTCAGGGTCTGGGGAGGGGGGGGCTGAGGGGTCTGGGAGTAGGGGTTAGGTCTGAGGGGTCAGGGACGGTGTGAGGGGTCCCCTAAGGGGTCAGGGACTATGGGGGGGGGGGGGGTCTGAGGGGAATTCTGTGAGGGGTTAGGGACTGGGGGGGGGTGTCTGAGGGGACTTTTGAGGGGTTAGGGACTAGGAGGGGGGGAACTGAGGGGACCCCTTAGGGGTCAGAGACTGGGGGGAGTGCTGAAGGGATCTCTGAAGGGTCAGGACCTGTGGGGCCAGATGAGGCATCGTGGAGGGGTCTCTGAGGTGAAGCAGGTGCTGGGGGGAGCCCCTGAGGAGGGGGCGGTGGGCCTGGAGATTGGGGTGGGAGAGGCTCTAGAGGGGCCCTCCCCGGAGGGACAGGAGCTGGGGGGGGGTCACTGTGGCCTGGGTGTCACAGACCCTGTGGTAGGAAATAAGGGTGCTGGGGGGGCTCTGAGAGCGGGGGGAGCCATAGGGGAAAGGTGGGGGGGGCTGTGCAGAAGGAGGGGGTGACAGGGGATGCTTGGGCGGAGCCACCCCAAGGGGATACCTGGGGGTGCTGGGGAGGGGTGGTGGGGTCCTGGGGCCCGAGGGATGGGGAGCACTGGGTGTGTGTGGGGCTGGACAAGGGGGGAGAGCTTTGGGGGACACCAGGGGGCTGCACTTTGTGGGGCTGGCAAGGACAGTCCAGCTCTGAGGGTTTCTCCAGGGTGGTGCCACCCCGGGGCGAGGCTCCCATGCCGGGGGGGAGGGGGGGGGGGAGGCTGTGGAATAAAAACAGCCTTCTCCCACAGCTGGCTTCAGAAAATCCAATGTCCCCTTCTCCGGGGGGCAGCTTCGGCCAGAGCTTGGGCTGAGGTGGGGGGGCAGCCGGAGGAGCAAGACATAACCGGAGCCTGGGTGTAAAAGCGTCCGGAGGGAAGGATCCGCTCCCTGGGACAGGAATGGGGAAATAAGGGAGAGGATAAAAGGGCACTGGGGGAGAGGCAGTAGCGGGGAGGGGCAGGTTGAAAGGCACCGTGGGGAGAGGGCGACATTCCCGGCACACTCAGCGCCTCACTGGGGGTCTTGGTGAGAGGCTGGGGGGGTCCACCTGCACCACACCCCAATGCCAGGACCCTCTGGTCCCTCATCGCGTGGCAAAGCCTGCTCGCTGTGGCATGGCTAGGATCCATCTCTCCAGCAAGCACTGGGAGTTCTGACCTGCTACCACCTTCCTCCTGGTTAATAATTGGAAACCGTTTGCGGGAAGACAGTGAGGTGGCCATGTGCTATTTTTGTTTAATTGTCTTAATTGCAGGTTATTTAGAAGGGAGCAGGGTTTGCGGAGGGCATTTTGGACCCAGCAGGCAGAGGAGCCAGCCAAGGGGGGACACAGCCGCCCAAAGAGCAGAGCCCCCCCCCCCGCCCCCCGCTCAGGGCTGGGAGGAGCAGCATGGGTCACCACACCGGTGCAGACACCTGTATAAACTCAGAAAAGGGAACGCTGGGTTTCTGTTGCCATAGTTACGCTGGGTTAAAAAAAAAAAAATCACACCTAAATGGCATAATTTTTGGTGAAGAAAGCACGTGCCAGGCCTCCTCCTCCCTGGAGCGGTGCTCCAGCCAGCCCCAACCTGCTGCTTCCCAGCAAGTCTGGGGGCATAACATATGTTTTTTTGCTGTCAGCCTTGGTTTTTACAAGCTTTTGGGTCTGTTGGTGCTAAATGTGTCCCTCCCCACCAAGTTTCCCTGTGGTGGGGCTGGATGCTGGGATTGTGGGGGTCCGGAGGAGCCGGGGCTGAGCTGCCGCCTGGTTTCCCAGCCCTGCCTTGCCGCAGGCTCACGTGGAGAAGGAGACACAATATTTAGAGAGGGTTTTGGCTGACGTGCGGCTCGGTAGAACCGTCGTGGAGCTGTTTAGTCTCAAGGGGAGTGAGGCTAGGAGGGTGAATCGCACTGTGGCTCGCAGCCCAAGCTGCTGAGCACAGGTGAGCCGGTGAGCCGGCGGATGGACAATGTTTGTGAGCCAGTGGTTATAAATTCTAGCTGGATCAAAGGCAAGGCCTTGTTAGCTTTGGGCGGAGAGCTGGCTAATTAGCAGGCTGCAAACCCCCCCTCCCCTCGCCCCAATTTGGCACCCAGCCCATCGGAAGTGTTTCCCGGGTCATTCCCTGGGTCTGGCCATCCCCCTCTCCGTCCTCCCCTTCTCCATCTGCAGCCAGCGGTGAGTTTGCCTCTGTGGTGGTTCTTCATCGTCTCCTCGGGTGAGGGGACAGGCACTGACGCACTGCCCAGAGCGGAAAGGTGCCGGCTACTCTAGGAGTTCGGAGATCTGGCTCCCCTGTACATCCCTACTCCCCTGAAGGCAAGGATGAGGCTCAAAGTCAGCCCTGATTCTTGCAGGAGGAATAGATGGCATTGGAAACGGTTCCTCTGTGGGTGTCGGAAGGACCAGCATGCTCGTCTTCAAGTTAATTAATTTTTTTGGAGTGGTTTTGTGTCTTTTTGATCTCGAGGGAAGCTGCCGACGTGCCAAACGTCCCGCTCGGCCGGGGCTGACTTTGGAGAGGGAAGGAGGCGGCGAGCGTCAAGCCTCAGATCCCTTAAACATCTGCTTTGCTGAAATGGAAACGACCGAGGCCTCATCCCATCCCTTGTGGGGGGAAAGGCAGCCAGGATGGAAGGACGGGGACGTTCCCGCTTGGAGCGTACCGGTGCAGAGCCATCCCAACGGCTGCGGTTTTGCTGCTGGTATGTGTCCAGTCCCCGGGGTTTCTCCTCTGGAATCTCAGCTATGTGGCTGGAACAGCAGGGCACGATCTGCCAGCGTCCCTCCTTCCCGGCGTCCCTCCTTCCCAGCATCGGCAAACACGCCGGAAAAAAAAGGAAAATTACTGCCAGTGCGCAGCCTTAAATAGACGTGCGCGCTCCTGGCTTCCTCCCGCTTCCGACGCCGATGGTACCGGAAAAATAACTCGGGGAAAACACAATCTCCTTGAGGGCCTACAGGGTGATAACGAGCCTGCGGGGCAATAACGAGCCCACGGAACAGTAATGAGCATGCTTTGGGAGATGCTTGTCCCACAGAGTGAACGCCTGCTTCTCGCAGCGTCGTCTCATGTGCTGGAGTCATTAATTGCACCCGCCGCTGGCTCATCAGATTCAGGCTGCCCTGTGCCGCTTAACGACCTCAGCGTGTTAACAAGGCCGAGCCCACGGCTGGGGCTGGAGTCTTGCCTGCGGTGGGGATGAACGGCGAGGACCGGCGGACAGAGTCGCTCGTGGCTCGAGGGGTTTAATGCCAAGCGGCGGGGGCTTCACCTTGCCTCCACCGAGAGCATGGACGTGATGGAGGAGCGGCTGCTTCTCCGCTGCCCAGCTGGATTCTTGGTTTCTCTCCAAAAACAAAACATCCGGCCCCAAGAGCCCTACGCCTCCTCGGAAAACATCGCCGGCATCCTCGACTCCCTCCAGCTCGTGCGCAGTGGCTTTCAGGCTCGTGCCTGAAGCAGGATTCACCTTTAAACCCTCCTTTGGAGGAAAATGCCCTCTGCATCCCCATTTTCCTTGCCCTCAGCCTGTCACTGATGTTTTCCTGGCATTGGAGATGGCTTTTCCAGAGCATGGAAAAGCCCCCGTGTTGCGTTCGACCCCTTTTTTTTTTTTCCATGGGAGCTCATACGAAAAAACCCCATGGCGATTCCTGGTGCGATGGTCTAAAGATTCTCGTCCCGATGGCTGGGGTCGGGTGCATTTTTCTCCTGCGCTTAAGCCCCTTTCAGGCTACCTGGCTCTCTTTTTTAAAAATAATCCGCCTACGTAATCCCACTGAGGCAACTTTTCAATCCCAAATTGGATCCTTGACGGCAGATTACTTACCTGGTCGTGGTAGTGGCGGCACGTTAATGCCTGTTTAATAACGCAGACCTGCCAGGCAGGAGCCCCAGTTACGCAAAGAGCCGGGGAAATGCTCTGGCAGGGTTTTCCACAGTGCCCAAACACGACGCCTCTTCCTAACAAGGAGGACTGATGACTGGGGATTGGGAAAGAAGGATCTGGGGACTCTGCGCTCCTCCTGGGAGCCGCTCGCACTGCCAGGACAAGAGGTGCCGGTTGGTGGTATAAACGAGCAGTAATTCCTCCATCTGGACATTTGGCTTGGTAATACCTCTGCTTTTCTTTTTTTCTTTTTTCTTTTTTTTTCCTGGTTTTTTGGCATGTTTGCAGCCTGTGCTTGAGCCTCTCCTCCCACCTCGGGCAGGGTAGCGACAGCGCCTGGTTTTAGGGGAGGAAACCAGTGGATACAGCAAAGCCGGACCCATCCTCACTGGAGAGGACAAAGAAATTCCCTGTCATTTCCCATGATGTAATGAGCCAAACTCTTCCAGGAGCTCATGTTTAGCCCTAGAAACACACTGCTGGAAAAACCTCCTGTAAAGCTCGTACGTGCCGAATATCTGGACGTGCCAAACTCCCGGCTGAGGCAGGCCGGAGCCACTGCACGGCAGGCAACGCCCGGCTTGAGGAAAGGTGTGCCGGCTCTCGGCGCGGAGCTCCTTGTCCTCATAGGAATGCGGGTACACCCGGCCCTGACTCACCTGAGCCCTTATCTCCCCTAAAAACAGAGGCAGCGGAGCCAACAGCATTGCCCTGGCTCGGACCCAGCCCCCGAGCAAGAGGAATTTCGCCTCTTTACCCCCACCCAGACCCTCAAAATCTGGCTGTGGCGCGCGGACTCCGGTGACGGTTTGCCACGGGGGGCCGTGCCTCCCCCAGCTGCTTCCTCCTGCTGTCCTCCTCCGAGTTAGCTGCTTTCTCCCCAAACAGTCGAGCCGAGAGCCTAATAAGGGAAAAGAATGAGGAGAATCTCCATGGTCCAGCCTCCCCCCGGCCCGTCCGGTAGCAGCAAATTAGGAAAAAAAAAAAAACCAAAAACAACAACCCACGATGAGGGAAATGACGAGTGACTGGAAGCGCCCGGCAAGTCAGGAGTGGACCCGGGCTGTGCCAAGCCAGCGGCGACCCACCCCTCCCGGTGTTTTGGGATGCTATGGTGGCATCACCACCTCGAAAGGCAAAGCCTGGCAGTGGTCACCAGGCCTGGCTGGTAACGAAGCCCTTCTAATGAAGGCAGGACTGAGGATGGGAGACATTGCTCCTCGGCATCCCTTTTCTCCCCATCCAGACAGAAATCCTCATTTCTCCTGATTTTCGTAAATTTTTTTTTTTCCCTTCTGCTTGAGCTCCGGAGCCACTGCTCCTCAAAGGAAAAGCGGTTTCATAGTCAACCTGAGCCGCTAGCAACTGTAATTAGCGATCCTGCTAATTGCCGGCCGAGGCTGGTCTAATACAGACGCGTCCCTCATTCGCCTTTTTAACGCGCTGGAAAATGCCTCCCTGTTTCTTCTCCAGACCTTTGTTTAGTCTCTGCAACATCTTAAGAGCAGGCCGATAACCTGGAGTGCAGGAACGATTTCCTGCCCTAACGAGCTTCCCGTTGGCGGCCCTAACGAAGGGGATACAGCACGGCCGAAGCAGCAGATCTGCCCTGGTATGTTGGGCTCTGCTGGACCCCCTGTTGCCCACCCAGGCCCTCGGTGGGCTCCCTCGGGGTCTCGCTGCCCCTTTCCACGCATGTGGCTGTTTTCAGGCTGGCAACGCATGCTCCCATGCTGGATTTTTTTTTGCTTAAAACCCTGGAAATGAGACCAAAAGTGCCCAGCCGCTTGTGAGGGGTCTCACGGCAACCTGTTCCAGAGGAACCAGCAGTGTTATCAGGCTCATTGCTCCATGGTTGCCTCAGTCAAGGTTGCTCTCGCCAGGGAAAGTGCTCGTGGGTGAGAAGCAACTATTTCAAAACTAAAAAAAAAAAAAAAGCTATTTCAGTAGATTTCTAAATAAAGATACTTTTTTTGGTTTGGTTTTTTTTTTTTTTTTTTTAATTTTTTTTAGGACAGATTATTGTTGGTGGTGACCTAATGGAAAAATACTGATAGGGTTCTGCCCATAAATTTCCCCAAGTAAACAAACGCTCAGCCCTGTGCCACGGCCTCAGAGGACAGCAGAGAGGATTTCAGTCAGGTTTTCAAGTCGGTCTAAAGTCCGTGTCGGTGTTTGCCTTAAAAGGAAGGAAGGCTGCAAAAATCCTTCGGGATCGTTCCCGGCAGAGCCAGGCAGAGCCAGTGCAGCCCACTGTGCTTGTGGGCGACAGGTGAAAAATAAAAACCCCCTCCCCAGCAAGCGACCTCCCATTGGCAGCCCCCAGTCCAGCATCTTGCTGGCAGGGCTGGTGACCAGCACCGCTGTGGCTTTTCAAAGCGGACTTTTGGCTTGTATGGAAAGATGTGCTCAAATGAATCCCTCTCCCCCTCCCCACAAAACCCCCTCCAGATTTGGCGGGGGGAAGGCGAGGTGGGTTTTGCTGGGCACGCTCCTCCCTTTCCCCTGTTTTCTCAAGGTTTCCAGGTGTTGCGTAAAATTGGAGGAAGATGGATCCTCCTTCCCCGAGGTGTGCCGGAGTTGGTTTTTCGGTGGGGTTGAGGGGAGGTCTCCCCCCGCCAAGGGGGGGTTGGCTCGGGCTCAGCGCCCAGGGAAGGTGCGGGGCCACCTATTCCTCACCGACAAAGGCTGCTTTGATACAATGCCTGGAAAGCGTTTCTCCAGCGCCTCCGTGGGAAGGAAATTCCAGAAGCATGTGTGGAATCTCCTTTTTTAGTAACTTTTATTTGTAACACATTGCTGCGGGAAAGCTGCTCTTTGCCCGCCAGGCGGTCCTTAAGCTGGCTTCGTTAGGCTTGGCTCATCTCGTCCGGCTCGGCTCCATCCCGAGGCTGCCCAATGCAGCGAGACACGCTCACCTGAACCACTTTTTGGGTTCAATTTGATGGCATTTAGCTAACAGGCTCCGAGTGCCTCAGTGCCGTCCTGCTTAGGGCATAGAAGCTTCAGCTCCGGGGGTACAGGTCGCCCCAGCTGGTAGAGGGGGGACCCAGGGGGGCGAGAGCAAGGGCTCAGCCCAGCAAACAGCCCCCGGCTCGGTGCCGAAGCTCTACCGTGGCTGCCCGGTAGCCGTCGGAAAAGAAATTCATGGGACTTGGAAGAGATCCGTCATCTTTTGAGGAAATGAGCTTCTGGGGAGGTTTTGGGAGAGCTCGAAGGCTTTTTATTGCTTTCTGCAACTATTTTTAACTCCTTGGCTGTTTCTATAGCGTTTCGGAAACAAGGACAGGCTTTTGGCGCCGCCGCAGAGATGGGGGGACCTCAGCCGGGGCCGTGGACGAGCTTGGGGGCTGTGGCGCGTCAGCTCAGCACGCCGGGCAGCCTCAAAAAGCACCGGGGAGGCCACGTGCCGAAAGGCAACCATCCCCACGGCTGGCTGTGACAGCTCCTTGGCCAGCAGCAGCAGCCTGATGTATCACACAGCGGCTCGACCCTGGCGCCGCACGGTTTACTATTTTTACGCAGAGCAGCATCCTTGTAAAACCGGAGCCATACGAGCGAGCACCTCGACGGGGCTGAATCGCTCCAAACATAAAGTGGAAAAATTCCTTCAGAGGTGGAGTTTTATTCCTGTTTTTACGCTTGGTGTGTTGGTTGGGTTTTTTTTAGCAGCTGCGTACGGGTGGGTTTTGCCACGCTGGGCATGATTCAGCTCTTGACTTGCCTTTTCCACGTGCCGGGGCTCGCTTCGCAGCTGGTCTCTCCATCAAGTTTCCCCCGGCTGGCATCGCGGCACGCTCCGGCGAGCTCGCCTTGTTTGGTGACAACACCCGGGCACGCCTGGCAGAGGCATGCAGCGGCGTATGACTGTCATTGCTGAGCGGTTGTTCAGGGATGTCTGATGGGCCAAGGTCCTGATAAGCAGCCTGGGAACACCCTCTCTGGCTGCAGGTTTACCTCTCTCCTGCCCTTATACGGCCATCTTCTCTCTCCTTGCTGCTGGGATGCCGAGGTAGCCACACCACCAGCCCCAGGGCAAGTCACGGAGGCAACCTAGCACTTGTGAAATGCCAGATCGTAAGGTCCCAGAAGAGAAAAGGTGACTTTTTCCCAGCCACTGAGCTGCTTGGCACGTTCTCAGTGCTGTGGGGCTGCTCCTCCATGGCACAGGAGAGCTTGTCCAGGCTGTCCCGGTCTCTCTGCTGGGACGTGGGCTGCAAAAACAGTTTTAACAAACAGAGCCGCTGCGTTTCCCCCCTGAAGGTGACCCAGCTTTCCTGTTTGAGGTCAATCCTGGCGTATTTGTACTTCTGACGCCGTGAAGCCGGCATCCGGCTCGGGTGAGAAGTGGGCATGGATCCTGCACCGCTCAGCCGGGTGGATATGGCACCATGGCTATTGGACGGTATTTCTTCTCCTAAAATCGTGCCCTAAAAGCAGATATTGGGGTGGAGCAAGCCCTGCTCCTCAAACTGCCAGCTCCAGGGGTCTCAGTGCGGGATGGGCTCAGAGTCACCTCTGGATTTGGTTCCCAGCCTGGTCTGGGTTTAACCAAAACCTGGCTTAGCACAATCCTGACCCCCTTGCAGCCAGCAGTGCTGCTCCTGAGCCTGGGGGAAACACTTCCCCCTGGTCCTGGTGGGATGAATGGCTCGTTAAAAGCTGTCACTGCAGCATTCCCCGGCCGTGAGCTCACCGCAGCCCACGAGCCGGCTTTGAACAATGCTCCCTGTTCACCAAGCGGCAAGGAGACGGCGGAGGGAGGGGGGACCTAGGTCAATGGATGGACCAACAGGACCATCCGAAACCCAACCGTGGCCAGTGAGATCGCAACAGCCTTGGATTGGAGACAGAAAGAGCAGGAGTGATTGCGATTTCACGGTGTAAACTTTGCCGCTTGGTTAACGGTGGTTTGTTTTCCCCCCATGGAACCAAAGTGCCAGCAGCTACGAGTGCCAATCCAGAGCCTGAGCCTCCGGCTTTTTTGCAATAAAAGCTGCAATTTCAGGCCGTAATTCGGCAGCGCTAACGGCTCCGGGTGGAGCAGCAGGAAATACCTGCTTCGTGCGTTATTACCCAGTGCTGGGGTCTGCAGGGGAACCCCGGCTGCAAACTGCGAGCCGGCAGCACCTTTAATGTACATGAATGCCCAGTTCCCCTTTGGGAAATAACGCCCTGCTCCCGGGGAGACCGAGACGCATCCCAAAGCCTCGGTGCAGGAATCTGCGCTGTTTGCAGTTCGTCGTCTTGACCTTCACCAGCCACTGCCAGCAAATATTTGCTACTGAGCATCCGAGGGGGGGGACGAAGCGGAAAAACCTCTCCCCTTGCTGGCAAAGGCATTACTGCAAACCCCCCCTCCAGCTCCTGGAGCGTGGGTGGGCAGGGCTGGCTGCCTGTTTTGCAGGCAGCTGCCAGCCAGGACATCCTTCCTCCTGCTTGCTTGGCAGAGTCTGGCAGCTTTCATGGGGCGAATGCCCCCATGGGTCTCCAGTGTCCCTGCGGCGAGCAACCTGCCGGAAAGAAAATGGAGCCGGGGATCTGCCAGTGCCGTGGGGTGGCTTTTGTTCCCAGCAGACGTCACAGTGTGCCGGCAGGGTCCCCGTTTCCCTGTTTATTCTGCAAAATAACACACAAACCCTTAGTCCTGGGGTTTGACAACAACACAGGGGAGGGGTGGGTGAGGGGCGAGGGGTTGGAGATGGGGACAAGCAGCACCAGCCTGGGGGGACACGGTGAGTACGGCCCCCGAAAAGGGGGAGTCGGTGTATCAGTTCACAGTGAGGGGTGGTTTCTCCGGTTCCCGGTCTGACCGTCCTTCTCCCTGCCTTGTCCTCGCAGACGTTCACAGCTTGGTGCAACTCCCACCTGCGGAAGGCTGGCACGCAGATAGAGAACATCGACGAGGATTTCCGTGATGGCCTCAAGCTCATGCTGCTTCTGGAGGTGATTTCAGGTCAGTCCCCCCTACTCCATATTTTTGCTGGGCAGGACGTGTTGGTGTGACCTCCCATCCCTCCTGCCTGTATTGTCAATGTCCCCTGTACCTGTGCTATTCAAAGTGTGCAGGAGAGTCCCTGCAGGGTTTATAAAGCGGCATTTGAGGATGGTGGTGGGTTTGTTGGTTTTTTTAATGTGCCAATATACCTCAAAGCAAGTTTTTTGTCCTGTGGCCTCACCTCCTAAACACTCATCCTCCTCCATGTTCTTTCACTGTTAACCTTAAACAAAAAGCTTTAGTCCTGCTGGCCTCTCCTTTTCAGGGGAACGATTGCCAAAACCAGAGCGGGGAAAAATGAGAGTGCATAAAATCAACAACGTGAACAAAGCCCTCGATTTCATCGCCAGCAAAGGCGTCAAGCTGGTCTCTATAGGAGCTGAAGGTGAGTCTGGACCTCTGGCACGTCTTGGTGGCCCAATCCAGGCCACGGTGGGTAGTGGGAAAACTTGCCAGCTGGCACCAGCACCAGCTCCACCATGTCACCATGACGCACGGTCTCTGCCCGCTGCCCCACAGCGTGACACCGCGAGCTGGTGCGGGGACCCGACGCTGGCACCCAAAAGATGTGCCGGCAACGCCTGCCTGCGATTTGCCTGACTTTATGGCAGCGGGCACAGCGGGAGCTGGTATTTTGAAGGTGATATTACACACCCCGGGTGGCGGGTGAGTCACGGTGCTGGGCGGCATACCTGGATTGTTGGCGTGGGTTTGTCACTGCGGCCGCCGACCGGTCCGCAGTTGAGTCAGCTGGGAGGCGTCGCCGGTCTGGCTGCCGCAGGGGAGTCCGTGCACACCGTCCAGGAAGTACCGAGTGAGTGCTGCTCGCCACGTTGGAGCTCAGAGGTTAAAGGTGGCGCAGGCTTCTTCTCCAAGATCACTGCTCTTTCAGGGATGCTGTTGCGCAACACGGTTTTGCTGGACTCATGAGAAAAGAGTGGCTCCTTCCAGCCCGTGCCCCAAGCCCAGACGAAGTGAGGCTTGCTAGGCAAAGTGTGAACTCCCTCTCTCCTGTGGCAAGCGCCGGACACGCTGCAGGAGCCGTCCCAAGGTGTTTCGGTTGATTTTCAGCCTGCAGGCGGGGAGGTTTGATGATCGATTGAAGGCTTGGCTTCCTGCAGGGCCCATCGCATGGGTACCTGCTGCTGCCTTGACTATTTGCCATTGGTGATCGGGTGAAAAAAAAAACCAAACCTTTAGAAAAGCCAAATATTTGCAGCTGCGTTGTTCCAAGTCCTTCTGCCTGCTGTTCCCTTTGAGCCTTGCCTAGTGTTCGTACTGGCAGGAAAAGCATTATGGTTTAAAAAACAAAATTCCTCCCATTAGATGAGGATCTCTGATTTTCCTCAGTCGCAGGGTTCTCCAGGGCCAGGCCAGCTCCCAGCTCTGCCCCAGCTGTGTCGATTTGGTCCGTCCCCATGAAAATCAACCTGGGCAAACGGAGCAGAAAAAAACCTTTGCTTCGGTTTTTCTCTGGTTGCACATGAAACAGAGCATGTCCTTTGCCTCGGGGAACAGGCTCAGCATCGCCTTTGCACCAAACACGTGGACGTCAAAGAGTTCACATTGCAAACACCAGCTTGACGTGGGAGAGGACGCGGCACCATCGCGGTCCTGCAAGCCAAGAGCCTGCCAGCTAAAGAGAAGCGGGTTACACACCGGATTTAATTCCCTCCCTCCCTTGTTCTGAGGTCTCTGTGCTCCTCCCTGGGGCTGGGGGAGAGGATTTCCTGGTCTGCATAGCAGCCAGGACCGCTTGCCTTGGGATTTACTCACTGCTGACAAAGCCCAAGGGCTGCCCCGGAGCTTTGGGGTGGTTTTTGCAGGGGACAGGGCCCCGTTTGGCAGCAGCTCACCTTGCAGAGCCAGTTTTTGAATAGGCTGGAAGACCGCGGCTCGCTCCAAAGTTATATCTTTGAAGTCTTGTCGGCTGGCGTTGCTTGCCTTGCTGGGGAACACTGCCTGTTCCCGAAACCGGTGCATGTTCCAACTGGTGCCACATTAAAATACAAGATGCGAGGGTGTGGTGGCGGTTACAACAGCCATTTATCCACCAAAGTCTCCCACACATCAGCTGAATGGTCACTGCAGGCAACTGCTCCTTGAGCATCTTGACTTAATCCCTCAACCTCCCCCCAAAACAAGCGCTTGGGTTGCTCAAGAGGTGAGAAATGTCACATCTGCTTGTTCAAGGAGATACCTTCCAGCCTCCCTGGCCAGGAGTGGGCCAGAGCTTCTTGGGAACCGTGGTTCCATTCTCCTCGGTGGTTGAACAAGCTGTCCCATCAGCTTGGGATGCCGCGGGCTGTGGCAGGTCACCGTCCGGATGCGCTGAAGATGCGGCTGGCCCAAGGTCTGGCAGAGACGGAGCTGGGCATTAACACCACCATTGTGAAACTGAGTTTGCAGACGTTTATTTTGGAGGACGTTTGTTCCAGTTCTGGACTTATTTGGTCACGAAAGACATGGGACAGGGATCCGACGTGTTGTGGGTGAAGAGCAAGCAGCACGTTATGGGATCGTCTCATCGCTTCCGACGTACCAGACAAAGGCGCGCAGCGAAATCAAAGCATGGGGTGGGTTGGGTGGCGAGCCCAAATCTGGGCTCTGGGGTGCTGCTCCGGCAGCTCCTGCCTGTTTCTCTGTACCCAAAGGCAAAGCAGGGAGGGGAAGAAGCTGCCTGCATGCCGGTGGCATTCTCTGGCATCCTGCTCCCCTGAAGATCTTACGAGCTCCTCGCCTGTCCTTCCAAGCTGCGAAGCAACTGGTGTCTCTCTGGATGTGCTGGAGGGGCAGTCCTAGCGTTGGACTTCCCGATGAGGTGCCGGAGAGCCGCAGACCTTCCCCGCTGGCTCCCTGCTCCCGCATCTCTTGGAGTTACCCGGTAGATGGGAAGGGACAGTGGCTGTCTCCAGCTGTGGGAAGCTGAATGTCTGTTTTTAACCTTTGGCTTTCAGAGATAGTCGATGGCAATGCGAAGATGACGCTGGGCATGATCTGGACCATTATCCTCAGATTTGCCATTCAGGACATCTCAGTGGAAGGTAAGGGGTGGGGATACGTGCACCACAGGCGGCATCACACACCGAATCCACTTTCCGAATCTGCTGGCAAGGCTGCTCCGGCTGGTTTGTGACCTGCTGTGTCCCTTTGCAGAAACCTCGGCGAAGGAGGGCTTGCTACTGTGGTGTCAGAGGAAGACGGCTCCCTACAAGAACGTCAACGTGCAGAACTTCCACATCAGGTAACCCTCCTCGGCGTCCGCCTCGGCTCTGAGATCCGCTCCTTCACGTGCTGCAGTAGGCATTAGTGCTGCTCCCCTGGGCTTTGAGGCTCCTCTGAAATATTCAGTGGCGAAGCTTTCAGCACAGCGCGGCTGGAAGGAGAAAATGCAGCTTGTGCTATTTTTTTGTTGTTCTCCTGCTGCAGTTACACCTGAAATCATAGAATAGTTTGGGTTGGAAGGGGCCTTTAAAGGTTATCTAGTCAAGCCCATAAATATCTGCCCCTTATCCGGGCTGCCTTTCCTGGAGAGGTTTTCCAGGGTCGGAGGAAGATGCACAATTCATCTTGGCCTTTCTACTATAAATTAGTGAACCGAGGAGGGGTGGACAAGAGGGATGTCAGGGGATCCACGTGTGCGAATTTAAGCCCTGTGCTGGCACAGAGATCTCACTCTCCGCTCCTCTCTTGCAGCTGGAAGGATGGTCTTGCTTTCAATGCCTTGATCCACAGACACAGACCGGAGCTCATCGAATATGACAAACTCAGAAAGGTAAAACTCAGTGGTAGTGCAGTCTCTTCTCTGCTGCTTTTCTCGACTGAAAACCGAGCTTTGAGCTGGTGGAGAAGCACGGCTGTCTGTCCACTCATCTGCTTAACTGCCTCAGCAAGGTGTCTGGGCTCCCTGCAGCCCTCGGCCACCAGCTCTCTTCATTAGCTCTTCTCCTCTCTCTAGGATGACCCCGTGACAAATCTGAACAATGCCTTCGAAGTGGCAGAGAAGTACCTTGACATCCCCAAGATGCTGGATGCAGAGGGTAAGCTCTCCGGGTGTTTCGAGCTGTAACGCACTGCCAAAGGGTGACGTTGTCCACATGCCATAAACATCCGGGTCCTTGATGGAAGATCCACTCCTTTGGGTGCCCAAGGAAGTGTGCCAGCGGCCAGCCTCGCTCAGAGCAGGGGAGGGAGGTGGTTTAACGTCAGGGCACTGTATTTAACACACTCTTCTGCCCATACAGGTATATTTATCTGGCTTTTAAGCACTGCTTGTTTGTGGGATTCCAGCCTAAAGAGGAGCTGGCTCCTAGGCACAGCGTGGAGAGTGAGCCTGGCTCGTGCCAGAGGTGGCGAACATCCCCCTCTCAGTCTAACCCTTGTTGTTCACTTGCAGACATTGTCAACACAGCTCGCCCCGACGAGAAAGCCATCATGACCTATGTGTCGAGCTTCTACCATGCCTTTTCTGGGGCTCAGAAGGTACCGGAGGCAGCTGTGTCCATCTTGCTGTAACATTTCCGACTGCAGCATCCTACACTCATGCGACTTCTCTTTCAGATGGCCGTTTTGTCTCTTGTTGACTTGGGAACCAGGCCTCAGCTCGTTCACATGGGTTTAAAAAGCCACTCGGCTTCCCCAAATCTGTCTGTAATGTGACACTAGTGCAGCTGGGCCAAGGGGCTGGCAGAGCACCAGCCTGGCACTAACCTGGGGCAGAAAGGAGCTTCCTGAAGCTGCTTAATGAGTCTTGGGAGCTCAGATATATCTCAAAACGAAGCCTCAGCACTTTCTAAGAGGCTGAGCTATTAAGCAGGGGAAGCACAGCGGCAAAAATAACCCCATCAGCCAGCTCTGGTTTGGATCCCAGGTCCCAGCAAGCGCTTGTTCCCCTCCGCTGCATGCCCGAGGGGTGTTGAGGATTGCCGTGCCGCTTCTTCACCCTCTCTCCTCCCTTTCTCTCTGCGCAGATATTGTAGGCACTCTCAGGCCCGATGAGAAGGCCATCATGACATACGTTTCCTGCTTCTACCACGCTTTCTCGGGTGCTCAGAAGGTGAGCTTTGCTGGGTGGAGCTGCGCGCTTGGGTCAAGCTGCTACTAACATCGGACCTTCGGTCTCCCGAGGGTTGTTGCGCTGCTGCACGGCTTCTGGAAGCATAAAAACGGGGCTAGCTTTAGCTCCGCTTCACTCGGGAAAAGGGCAAAGCATAAACTCCTGTCCAGGAGGAGAGCTGGGCTGGCTCCTGCACTGGAGAAGACTTTCCAGGCTTAGCCTAGCTGGGCTTTTGTCACCGTATGGGCAGGAGGTAACCTGGGTAAACTGAGGAGAGCCCGAGTCCTGGTTTGCACCACGACCTGGGTTTCTGATGCATCTCTTCAGTGCAATCTGGGCTTGCGAGAGCTCGAGGTGATGTCTTAAATCAGCTTTACCTGCGGGCTTGGCGAGAGGGGGGGCTGGTGTTCCCTCCAGCCCAGTCTGAGACCTTCGTTAGCGAGACTCGTTAGACCAGCACTCAGAGCCAGGCACGAAATCCGTCATCGTGTCAGGGTGCTGCCTGTCACTGTGGGGTGCCTGGGGAGGGCTCCTGACCTACCTCCCCGCTCAGTACCATCACTCAGCTGCCCTTTCCTTTCCTTTCCTTTCCTTCCTTCCTAAACATCTCACGTTAGACCCAAAAGCGAGGTGGCTCGCAGCGTGGTGGGTGTGTTTTAAGAGACATTGCTGTTTCGGGCAGATTAGCAATTACCATTTTGTGCTAATCAGAGGGATTCAGGAAGCGAGTGAGCCTTTCGGACAGCTGGAGGCTGAGAAAGCCATCGGCATGTGAAGAGCTGGGGCTGAACCTCAGCTTGTGTGGAAGCAAACCAGGTCTTGATCCGCACAGCTGAATTGTGGTCAGACCCCTCCGAGTGTGGCCAGTGCCAAGCTCTCGAGGACAGCTGCCCCACGGCACGGGCTGCCACTGCTACCCACGGCTTTGGGAAGCTGCTGTCCCAAAGGGGGGTAAACCCAAAAGGCAGAGACCCTGTCTCTGCATGGCTCCACCGCCGACAGCTGCTCTGCAGGCGCTGGCATCGCAGGTTTTACACTGGCTGGAGGTCCTGTGCAGCTGTGGGATGGTTAATGAAGGTTGGGGTTAATTTTCTGGCTGTGTGAAACCCCTGCAGCAGCAGCCTGCATCTGGAGCACTGCAAATCCCAACCTGGCAGGTGGTTTTTATTCTTGCTGGTCCGCTCCAGGCTGGTGTGCCCTCCTCATCAGCTGGCCTCGATTAGCTGCGGGAACATGTGCTGTTTTCTTCTGCGCCGTGCTGGGAGGCGGCAGTGCCTGGCTTCGGCGGGGAGCGTGGCTAACATGGTTAAGCCGCACCCGGGGGAGCAGGAGGAGCAGCCCGGTGCCACATCCCATCTCCCTCCTGCCTTTTCCTTGGGTTTCAGACCTCTGATGCCTAGCTTTTCTCTTTTTATTTATTTATTTTTACTTTTCCCCTGTGGCGACTCGTTTTTCCTCTTCCCCATCCTTCTGTAGACCCTCTCCACTATTTCTGTTGATGTCTGGCTTTCAACTCCTCTTGGACTCTTTCTGTGCTGCCTACCAAGGTACTCGATCCCCCAAGCTTATCTTTTCTGCCTCCTCCTCACCTTCCCACCCAGTGTAGAGAGGATCTGCCTTCATGGAAGAGCAGAAGACCAAAGGATGGTGCTTAGAGATGGGTAACAAAAAAAAAAAAAAAACCAAAAAAAAGAGGAGCAGCCTGGGTGTGATGGGCTTTCTCCTACTCCATGGAAAGCAGTGCCTGACCCCGGCAGGGCAGTGCGCCTCCGGACAGAAAGCAGGGAAGGAAAAACACTGGGGCAGCGCAAGTCTTGCTCGTGACAGTAGCACGCTCAGTGTGGCCACAGGCTTCGGGGCTCCAGCACTCGAAACCCAAGTTTGCCTTGTCCGTGAAGCTGTTGGTAAGGTTTGACCCACGATGCTCATGCGGAGGTAGTGATGCTGGAGGTGTGCTGGAAGTCGCCTGTGATGGTCTTGGGGAGCCTGACTTTCTGCAGCCTCGAAGCCGGGCTGCGTCTCCCCTGCATGGTGCTCAGAGATCCTCTGCACCCAGCCGGGCTGCCGGAGGGGGATGCTCTGCGGCTCCCAAATCCCCCAGGCCAATCGGAGCGCTGCTCTGGCAGAACAGGTCTGGTTGGGATGGGGACATGCGAGTTGGGGCACCACAGCTTTCCACAGCTCTGAATCCTTCCTTGTGCTGCTCTTCCCCTCCAGGCCGAGACCGCAGCAAACCGCATTTGCAAAGTGCTGGCTGTCAACCAGGAGAACGAGCACCTCATGGAAGACTACGAGAAACTCGCTTCTGACGTAAGCTACCCGGCCGCTCCGTCACCGGTGGTGTTGGGGGGGACCCGTGCCCCCTAAAGCCATCCTCCCTCTGCTGTTCTCCACCTCCCACCCATCAAATCCCATTCCCCCCCACAGCTGCTGGAGTGGATCAAGCGTACCATCCCTTGGCTGGAGGACCGCAGCCCGCAGAAGACCATACAGGAGATGCAGCAGAAGCTGGAAGACTTCCGTGACTACCGGCGCGTCCACAAGCCCCCCAAAGTGCAGGAGAAATGCCAGCTGGAGATCAACTTCAACACCCTGCAGACGAAGCTCCGGCTGAGCAACAGGCCTGCTTTCATGCCCTCCGAGGGGAAGATGGTCTCGGTGAGCAGCTCCTGGAGCATCCTACGCTGGCAAGGGGGAGTAGAGTTGGGAGACCAGGGGGTGATGAGGTGGAAGGGGGGGTCCAAGCATTCTGAGTACTGTGGGTGAGAGCATGGAAGCTGGAGCTCCTATCCTGTGCTCCCAGAGGGGTTTTGGAGATGGATTCCTCTTCAGCTTCTCCCAAAACCCGCGCTGATGTAAGACAGGGCTCCCAAACTGGCCAGAACAGCTTCGGAGGGGGAGGAGGGGACCCTGCTGCTGGTGGCAGTGACAATGAGGAGTTGGGGAAAAAACAGTCATTCCCACCCTGGTGGACCCCTGAGCCCGAGGCCCCTCTGCCTTGTCCCCAGGACATCAATAACGGCTGGCAGCACTTGGAGCAAGCTGAGAAGGGCTATGAGGAATGGCTGCTGAACGAGATCAGGCGGCTGGAGCGGCTCGACCACCTGGCTGAGAAGTTCAGGCAGAAGGCATCCATCCACGAGGCCTGGACCGAAGGTAGTGGGTCGGGGGGGCACTTTTAGGTGGCGGGGGGGATGGGGAGGTTTTGTGTCCATCACAGGCGGGTCACCCTGAGAGTGACGAAGCTCTCGGAAAGCGCCTTGACCCTATTAAAATCTGTGAGCTGCCCTGCTTCTCCGGGAGCAGGAGGGACCATCCGTGCTGTGGACTGCAGCAGCGGGGCCAACATGGTGGCGAGCTGCTGGTGTGAGCAACCAGGGTCCCTGTCCCCTTTCCCTGCTCTAAGATCAGCACGTCTTGGAGATGCTCTTTGTTATTTCAGGGTTTCTGGATACGTATCAGCTTGGGCAAGGGGAAAAAGCTGTTCATTTGGGGTCTGTCTTCTGAGGAGATGCCTCCTGCAAGCCGGAGGACTCGCCTCGGTGCCTCTCCGAGCGCATTCAGAGGGGGACAAAGTGTCAGCCCTGCCAGGGAGGTGACAGCCCTCGCTCCTCTGTCCCTAGGCAAGGAAGCCATGCTGAAGCAGAAGGACTATGAAACCGCCACCCTGTCGGACATCAAAGCCCTCATCAGGAAGCATGAAGCCTTCGAGAGCGATCTGGCAGCACACCAGGACCGCGTGGAGCAGATCGCGGCAATCGCGCAGGAACTCAAGTACGTCTCCACACCCTCGAATACTCCGGGGACCCTGGGACACTCTGAGCTTTGGCCCCTTCCTCCCCTGCTCTCTGCAAAACCTTTCGTACCGGGAGTCTCACGGCAAAACCCGGACCGCGGCTCACCTCCGAGCGCCGCGCCGGTGGCTGCCTCCTCTGCACAGTGCCCCTATTGTTCTGCCTGTCCCTTCCCCCTCCTGTTTTCTCCACTGCTAGAATACGGTTATTGTAAGGCAGCCCGGGCAGCCCAGCTCTTTTTTTTCTTCCCCCCAGTCAGATAAACTTGCACACAATTAGTACACTGAAAGCCAAAGGCAGGGCCAAGCCATGAATGGAGCCCTTATTCCAGTGGCCTGAGTCACTGACAACCGGGAAACGGGGACATGCGGCTGAGGAGCATGGAAAACGCTGCAGCAAGGAGCGAGGCAGGAGCCGAGGAGCCGTGGCGGCTCAGGCAGGAGCCGGTCTTGTGCGTGCTGGGCTTTTAATGAGCTCCGGTGTCGCCGTCGGCAGAGCTTGCCCTGCTCGCCGCCTCAGCGGGAGCTCTGAAAGCCACTGGAAGGGCCGCTCGTAGCTGAGCACGTGCCTGCGTTGGGATGTGGCTGGCAGTGATGTGGGGGGGCTTTAGCCCATCCCAAAGCGGCTCTCGTGGTCCCTTCCAGCCCCAAACTCTGCACCTGCCCCGTCTCCTCACGCTGCTGTGTTTCTTCCCCCTGCTAAAGCGAGCTGGATTACTACGACTCGCCCAGTGTGAATGCTCGGTGCCAGAAGATCTGCGACCAGTGGGATGTTCTAGGCTCCTTGACACACAGCAGGAGAGAGGCTCTCGAGGTAAGGACAACCCGTCTCCTTGCTGGCTCCCTGCCCTGGATGGAGAGGACAAGACCACCATGGTGTGGGGGTTTCCTCTGCTCCTATAACTCCTCCCGGCCACGTGCAGAAAACAGAGAAGCAGCTGGAAATGATCGACGAGCTGCACCTGGAGTATGCGAAGAGGGCGGCCCCCTTCAACAACTGGATGGAGAGCGCCATGGAAGACCTTCAGGACATGTTCATCGTCCACACCATCGAGGAGATCGAGGTAGGAGGCCGCGGGAGGAGAGGTGCGATGGCTCTGTAGCCTTCAGCTTTCTACAGAGACGTTTGCCTCCTGTTTTGAGATGGCTGCTTGGCCGTTTCTCGTGCGAGCTCTGGGGTCTGCAAGATCCAGGGAGCTTCTCTTGGGGGGAAGGATGAGCTGGTATAAAATCACTCTCACAGCAGCTCCCCAAACCTGGCCCCAGCCTCTAACCCAGATCCTGTCTCCTGCAGGGACTCATTGCTGCTCACGACCAGTTCAAGTCCACCCTGCCCGACGCCGACAAGGAGCGTGAGGCCATCCTGGGCATCCAGAGGGAAGCACAGCGGATCGCAGACTTCAACAGCATCAAGCTCTCTGGGAACAACCCCTACACCTCTGTAACCCCGCAAATCATCAACTCCAAGTGGGAACGGGTAAGTGCCTCCTCCAGCATCAGCACCACATGTAGCCAAAGCGCCAGCGAGGCCATCTGTTAGTGTGCCAGTAAATAATGAAGGGATCGTCTGTGAGGCTGTAGCTCCTGCTCCCTCCACAGCCGGACGCTCCACAAGTTCCTTCCCCTTGTGCCTGGAGCACCGTGGGTTTCCACGGCTGTGCCTTTCCGTAGCCACCTTTCTGAAATACCTCGATCCCCACAGCCCGGGCAAAGGTTTGTCCCCGCTGCCACATGGTGCCCGTGGCTCTTCCAGCGCCATCCCCTTCTCCTCGCAGGTCCAGCAGCTGGTGCCAAAGAGGGACCATGCCTTGCTCGACGAGCAGAGCAAGCAGCAATCCAACGAGCATTTACGTCGGCAGTTTGCCAGCCAGGCCAACATTGTGGGGCCCTGGATCCAGACCAAGATGGAGGTGAGGGCTTGGCCGGCATTGGAGATGGGTGGCTGGCAGCGGTTATCCTGGCGGCTGGTGGGCTCTGCCGGAGCCGGAGTGCCATCTGCCGTTCAGAGGGCTGGGGAGGGCAGAGCCGCAGCCTCGGAACCTCACTTTGGAGCAAGAGCTGCCCCGTGTCTGCATTGCCCTGGCTCCAAAAAAGAAGGGAAAGCGATGAATCCGTTGATAAAATCAGCCCGGTGCACCCCGGGGCTCATGCTTAGGCTTGCTAGCAGCTGTCAGCCCCCGCGTCAGGCATAGGCGGATGGATGGGTTGGTTCAGAGCTCATGGAGTTGCTCCTGGTGTGCCCGATCCTGACCGGGCCCCACTGGGGTTGTTTTCCCCCCCTCTCCACCTTCCAGGAGATCGGGCGTATCTCCATCGAGATGAACGGCACACTGGAGGACCAGCTCAACCACCTCAAGCAATACGAGCAGAGCATCGTGGACTACAAACCCAACATCGACCTGCTGGAGCAGCAGCACCAGCTCATTCAGGAGGCGCTGATCTTCGACAACAAGCACACCAACTACACCATGGAGGTGGGTTCCCTTCGCCCGCCCAGACTCGAGGATGGTGAAGGGAGACCTTTGAGCCTTCCTTGCAGAGCTGAGCCAGGCTTCAGCTCTCTCCCTCCTGGTGCACCCAGAGGGTTCGGTGACACCCAAAGGTGCCCTCTCCCTTCTAGTTGGAGCCTTCCAAAGCCTGGGCTCGAGTCGGGGTGCTGGGGTGTCACCAGTAGCTGCTTCCCATCCAGTGACTCCTGCTTCCCTCACCACAAGAATCACCATCAAATGGTGGCATGCCTCAACTCGGCAAGCCAGGTTGTCCCTTCCCTGAGATCCTCACCCCTCCTCTCACCCTCCAGCACATCCGCGTGGGCTGGGAGCAGCTCCTCACCACCATCGCCCGCACCATCAACGAGGTGGAGAACCAAATCCTCACCCGCGACGCCAAGGGCATCAGCCAGGAGCAGATGCAGGAGTTCAGGGCTTCCTTCAACCACTTCGACAAGGTACCGGGGCACCTCGAGCGCGCTGGGGCCATGCTGCCAAAACCTGCCTTCGCGTCTCGGCTGTCGGCTTCCCCTCGGGGCAGGGGTTGCAGAGGGAGCTGACGTGCTGCCCCTCATCATGTGTGTCCCCCCCCAACAAAGCCGCTGCTGCTCTTTCGGAGGAGCAAGACCCACGGGATTATTTCCCCCCCTCCCTGGTGCTGGAACGCAGCCCTAGGATGTGGAGGGGGTGACAGAGCCCTGCTTTCAGCCTCCTCCAGGCAGCAAAGCCAGTGTGCCTTCCACTAACGACATGTCTCTCCCCCTTCCCACACCCCCCCCCGGTGCATGTCTCCGGCCCCTCATTCCCCCCCTCGACGGCTGGCGCGGCTTCCCCCCGTGCCGCGGCGCAGGACCATGGCGGTGCCCTGGGACCAGAGGAGTTCAAAGCCTGCCTCATCAGCTTGGGATACGACGTGGAGAATGACCGACAGGTACCCAGCCTCGCCGCCCTGCGGCCGCAGACGCCATTAACCTCTCTCCTTTCTCTCTTCCTCCCCATTCCGTGGTCTTCCTCCCCTTCCACGCTCCTCTGCCCACATCCATGCTGGATTTCCCCCTGCGACCTCCCTCCCCTGTCGACTGCCAAAAACGCCTTCTTTAACTGAATCTCTGCCTCTCTCTCTCCTCCATTCCTCCCTGCCCTCCTGGGTTTTCCTTCCTCTTCCTCTCCGTCTCTGCATGCGCTCTCCGTCTCTGCCCTCTGTGGCCGGCTCTCTCTCCTCTTCCTCCTCTTCACCCTCTCGGAGTAGAAGCGCACGGGAAGCATGGACACCGATGACTTCCGAGCCCTCCTTATCTCCACGGGATACAGCCTGGTATGCTATCTGCTATTTCCCCCCTTTTTTTTTTCCCCACTTTTTCCCCTTTCCAATCTTTTCATTGCCTGCAAACCTCCGGGGCTGGCACACGCTGCAGGGCGGGTGGGAGAGGGCTGGGGGCGGGAGGGGACGGTGCCAAAAGCTGGGAACTACTCCGGGCGCTTCGTTTGTGCCACGGTGATCCCTGACGACTCGGGAGATTCCCTTCCCGTGTGGCGGAGGGGTCTCACGGTGGGCTTGAGCCAGGTCTGGCGGCCATCACCGAACGCCGGAGAGCCCGGCAAAGGTCTGGTGCACCCTCCTCTCACCGCGGTCCCCCTCCCACCAGGGTGATGCTGAATTCAACCGGATAATGAGCGTCGTCGATCCCAACAACAGCGGGATCGTCACCTTCCAAGCTTTCATTGACTTCATGTCCCGGGAGACCACCGACACGGACACGGCTGACCAAGTCATCGCCTCCTTCAAAGTCCTGGCCGGGGACAAGGTGAGGCACGGTGGGGCGACTGGCGACGGGAGTTGTCCCTGCGGTCTGTGGATGTTCATCTCCTTTTTTTTCCCCCCCCAATCCACCCCAGAACTACATCACGGCTGAGGAGCTGCGGCGAGAGCTGCCCCCCGACCAGGCGGAGTACTGCATCGCCCGCATGGCTCCTTACCAGGGCCCCGATGCCATCCCCGGAGCCCTGGACTACAAGTCCTTCTCCACAGCGCTCTACGGCGAGAGCGACCTCTGAGCCCGGCCGCCGTGGCGGCGGCACCGGCAGCACCAAGCGCTGGCGCTTCCCGGCAGGAGCCAAGCCCCCATTTGGTTTTTTTTTTTTTCTTCCGTGCTCTGCATACACACACACACACACACACACACCGACACCGGCTGTTCCCTCCAGCCGTGGGGTCTTCCCGGGGAGGGGATCACAGAAAAAGCCACGGGCGCCCCACCATCCGGTTATTGCGTATTATGCCGACCACGTACCTATGCAATGATTTATTTTGGGTTCTGTTGTTTTGTGTTTTTTTTTTTTTTTTTTCACTTCGCTCTGCGGGGAGGGCAGGCTGCGAGCTGGCAGGGAGTGGGGGGGGTTCTCACCTTTTAGTCGCTTCGGGTTTCTTGGCAGGGGAGCAGGGAGTCTCAGCGCGCCTGGCAGCTCTGGCTCAGATGGTTATTTTTTTTAATATAAACCCCTTCTATTTTTTCAACTGACGGAACAGGACGGCCGCCAGCTGCTGGCATGTTCAAAGGGAGACCCCTCCTCCTGCCCTGCCTCTGCCCTCTTTTAATTTATGCCTCTCCGTAGCAGAAAATCCGAACGGGGTCTTTGCGGAACTGGCTTCGGCCCCTCTGCCCCAGCTCGGGGATGGGGGTGGGAATCTCGCCCCAGTGCAGCCCCCTCCCCAGCATGTCCCTCCCACCTTGGAGCAGGTTTTTCTGAGGACCAAAAACCTTAAAAAAAAAAAAAAAAAAAGCAAAAACGAAAAAAAAAAAGCCTGATCTTCTAAAATTTAAATGAAAGCCAGAAGGTTCCTATTTACTTTATTAACTTACGGATTTATTATATAAATATATATTCACCTAGCAGCATATATTACCGGTTTTCTTTGTCATGTAATTAAAATATTGCTGATAACTGTTAACGACAGAGACTGTACCATTCCTCACTGCTGTTGTCCCTCCTGTCCTGGGCCGGGGGAGCACTGGGGACACCCCCCCCCACAGCTGGGACCCCCCACCTCTGCTCGAGTCTGTTTGGAGGATCCTGGGGCACAGGACAATAAAAGGTGTCAGATTTTTAAGGGCAACGAGATGCATCTTTCTCCTTCTGGGTGGCTCTGCTGGGGAGTACGAGGCAGGCAGTGTCCAGCCCCAAAATCCCAGTAATTTGGCTCAAAAGCCCTTAGGAAGCGGGACCCTCCCAGGAAGGTTTCTGTCCTGGGGTTTTTTTTGGAGATTATGGCTGAAATGGAGAAAAAACAGCCAAGCAGATCCGGAGGGGCAGGAGCTGCTGCCACATCCCAGCTCTGCCCCATAACTGCTGGGGGTCCCGGCCCCACAGCCGAGCTGCCCTTGGGGCAGGTGTTGGGGGAGCTCATGGTCAGCATCAGCATCATCCTGTGTGTGTGTGTCCCCCCGCAAAAAAGCGGCTGTCACAGGAATGGGACCGTGGGGGTCAGGACTGTGGGGACAGTTTTAGGGGGTCATCATGGGGGGGCATGGGGCTGGGGATATGGGGAGTGGGATGGGATGAGATGGGGGCAGTGCCCTAGGGATGCGGACAGGACCGTGGGGGTCAGGACCATGGGGACAGTTTTAGGGGGTCATCATGGCGGGGTATGGGGCTGGGGGGGGGCTGGAGAGGACCATGGGGCTCAGCACTGCAGGAAGGGGATTGAAAGGAGACAGTGGGGCTGGGACCAGCCCCAGCACGGCCCCAGCTTGTCCTGGGGATGAGGTTATGGGGTTGGGGGGGGGGGTTTATGGGGCAGTGGCGGGCAGTGATGGAGACACACGTGTGAAAGCAGCTTTATTGGGGTCAGCGCTGGGTGGTGACGGTGGCACCGATGGCCCCGGCCAGCACCCGTGGGGCGGGGGGGGGTGGCTGGAGAACGGGCTATGGGGCGGGCCGTGGGGCAGGCCGTGAGCCGGGCTGTGGGGCTCAGAAGTGGACGTAGGAGAGGACAACGTCGCCGTCCACCTCCAGCGTGTCGACGTGGGGTCCCGGGGGCAGGCGGTGGGAGAAGTTGCAGAGCGGCTGCCCCTCGGCGAACACCTTGAAGCGATGGTTCCCGCAGCGGATGGAGACCTGGGGGGGGGGAGTGGGGAGAGCAACCGTGGGCGACGCACACCCTCGTGCAAGGCGTGCCCTCGTGCGACACCGACACCCACCCACGTGCAACACCTGCCCAGTGCAACACCCGTCCTCCTGCCCTGTGGGTCTTTGTGCAATGTGAACCCTCGTGCAACTCCCACCCACGTGTGATGCCCGTACTTGTGCAACGTGAACCCTCGTGCAGCACCCACCCACGTGTGACACCCACCCTCATGCCCCCCCCCCCCCACCCCGTGCACTCACGTCAAAGTACCGGCCACGCTGGAAGGGGTTGTGGGGCAGGTCCTGCTCCTCGGACCCCCAGACCCCCCCCAGCAGGCTATTGCGCACCACCACCCCCTTGTCCAGGCGCGGGTTCAAGTGCAGCAGCACGTCCCCCCCGGGACCTGCCCGCAGGTTGATGTGGAACCTGGGGGGGGGGTGTGATAGTGGGGGTCAGGGTGCTGGGCACCCCAGGGAAGGGGGTGGGGGTCCCTTCTCCCCCCCCCAAATACCTTTCAGCATCAGGGGGGATGTAGCCCTTCACCACGATGGTTTTCTTGGGGATGAGCCCCCCTGGGATGGTGGCCACGAACGGCACAGGCTGCAAGGGACAAAGGAGGGGGCTGGGATGGGGACAGGACCCCCCTTCCCAGCCCCCCAGGACCCCAACAGACACCCTGTGTCGTGTGTGCCCCCCCCCCCACCAGCCAGGGTCCCCCCTACTCACCGGGTGGACGGTGGGCGGCTGCATCATCACCTGTGGGAGACGCGAGAGGGTCAGTGGGGGACATGGGGACAGGGCAGGGGGGTCCAGGCTGTGCCCCCCCCCCAGCACTCACCGGCAGGTTGCTATGATGGTAGGGGATGGTCTGCGGCATGTCCTGGAGAGGGGGCGAAGCAGAAAGAGGGATGAGGGGGTCCCCCCCCAAAACAGCTGGATGCCCCCCAGGGTGACCCCCACCACCACCCCAACCCCCCCCCGGGACTCACCAGCATGGTGGGAAGATACAGCCCCTGTGGAGAGACAGGGCAGAGGTGAGGATGGGGGGGTCCCCAGGTGGGGAGGGAGGGAGATGGGGGTCGGGGTGGGGGGGGGGGGTCCCCGGCCATGCTCACCCCACCACCCAGGACGGTGACAGCGTGCAGCTCCAGGTCCCCGTCGACAGTGACGGCCGTCACCTGCTCCGCCGGCAGCCGGTGGGGGAACTCATCGAAGTGGCTGCCGTTCACCAGGATCTGGGGGGGTGGGTTGGGGTGTCACGGGGGGGGGGGGCAGATCCTCTGATTTCCCCGCCCTGCCCCATGTACCCCTATAACCCCCCGTGTGCCCACATATCCACTTTGGGACCCCCATATACCCCCTGTGTGCTCATCTCTTCCTCTTGGGACCCAATATACCCCCTCCCATATGCCCATATAACCCCCGCCCCACCCCAGCACCCCGTGTGCCACTATATCCCATTATAAGACCCAATATATTCATATTTAGGACCCCATATAATGCCATGTGCCCATATTTTCCCCTTTGGGACCCCCATATATCACCTGTGTGCCCATATATCCCCCTTGGAGACCCCATATATCCCTCTTTGAGATCCCATATACACACATTTGAGACCCTATATATCCCCTCCCTTTGAGACCCCACAGATCCTTTGTGTGCACCTGTACCCCCCCTGCTTTGGGGCCCCATGTGTGACCTTGGAAATCCCATACAGCCCTTTTTGGTACCCCCTGTGTACACATATATCCCCTCTGAGCCCCTCACACCCCTGTCTGAGGCCTTATATCCCTCTTTTGGACACATATATAACCCTGTGTGAACATATATCCAAATTCAGAATTCCATATATCTTCCTTTGGCACCCCCTGTACCCCATCTGTGTCTATATATCCACCGTTGGAGCCCTACATAGCCCCCCTTTGGGACCTCTTGTCCCCATATACCACTCCTTTGAAACACTATATACCCCTTGTGTGCACATATATCCCATTTTGGAACCTCATATACTTCCCCTTTGGGACCACATACAACCCTTGTGTGACTGAATTTCCCCCGCTGGGACCCCCCCCATATATCCCCTGTGTGTGCATGTATTCCCCTTTGAGAACCCATTGAGACCCCATATAGACCCCATATAGCCCCTATGTGTGTACATGTATCCCCTCTTTAGGTCTGTATACACCCCCGTGTGCCCATATATCCCTCTTTGGAACCTCCATATACTACTGTGTGTCCATATACACACCCTCTGGGACCCCATATACTCCCTGCATGCCCATACATCCCCTTCATCACCTTTTGAAGCCCCATATATCCTCTGTGTGCTCCTATCTTCCACTTTGAGACCCCATATGCCTCCATTTGGGACCCTATATACAGTCTGTGCCCTTATGTCCTCTTTTGGGATGCCATATATGCCCTGTGAGCCCCTATCTCCCCATTTGGGACCCCTTATATCCCCACTGGGAAACCATTTACCACCTTAGGAACAGCATATACCCACTGTGAATCCTTATATCCCCCTTAGAGACCCCACACAGCCTGTTTGCACATATATCCCTCTTGGAGATCCTATATAGCCCCTGTGAGCACTTATAGCCCCCTTTGGGACCCCATATACCCTCTGTATGCACATATAACCCCCTTAGAGACCCCATACACCCCCTATGAGCCCTTATAACCCCCTTTGGGACCCCATATATGCCCTTTGGGAATCCATATATGCCCTGTGAGCCCCTATCTCCCCATTTGGGATCCCTTATATCCCCATTGGGAACCCATATACCCCCTTAGGAACAGCATATACCAACTGTGAGCACTTATACCCCCCTTAGAGACCCCACACACCCTCTGTTTGCACATATATCCCTCCTGGACACCCTATATACCCCCTGCAGGCCCTTACAACCCCATAGATAGATGCCATCTATCCCCTGTGGGACCCCATATACCCCCTTAGGAACACCATATACCCACTGTGAGCCCTTATATCCTCCTTTGGGACCCCATATGTCCCCTATAGGACCCCATATACCCCCTTAGGAACACCATATACCCACTGTGAGCACTTATATCCCCCCTTGGGACCCCATGTACCCCCTGTGAACCCTTGTATCCATCTCCCTTTAGGACCTCATATACCCCCAGTGAGCCCCTATAGACCCCTTAAGACCCCCTAGACCAGCAGAGCCCCCCCCCCACCCCTCTCCCCTGTCCCCGCACCCGGTAGGCGTGGGGGGTGACGGTGATGACAATCTCGAAGGGGGTCCCAGGCATGAAGGGCTGGAGGTCGTGGCACTGCTCTGGCCCCCACTCCCCACCATGGCGGCTGTTCAGCACCGCCTGCCCCTCCGTCCCAAAACGTGGGTTCAAGTGCAGCGCCAGGTCGGCCCCCTCCCCTGCCCCACTCGCCAGGTTCACATGGAACCTGCAATAGGGGGGGGGGGGGGGCACATCCATTCTGCTGTCCCTCCGGCCCTGCACCTCCCCTTCTCCCCATCACCAGCAGCCCTCCGTCCCGCCACCCCTCACCCCAATCCATCCCCCCGTCCCTCCCCTCCCTCCCTGTATCCCCTCACCAGGCTCACCCCAAACCTGAGAGGACACACAGCCCCCCCGCCCCAGTCCCCCATCCCCCAGGCTGTGCCCCCCCACGTCTCCCATATCCCCTCCCGTGTCCCTTCCATGACCCCGTGTCCTCCATACCCCCCATGTCCCCCCGTATGCCCCCATATCCCCCCATGTCCCCCTGTGCCCCCCATGTCCCTCATGTGTGTCCCCCATATCCCTTCCATGCTCCCCATACTCCCCCATGTCCCCCCCATGTCCCCCTGTATACCCCCATATCCCCCCATGGCCCTCCATGGCCCCCTGTGCCCCCATATCCCCCCCATGTCCCCCCATATCTCTTCCATGTCCCCCCCATATCCCTTCCATGTCCCCCATATCCCCCCATGTCCCCCCCATATCCCTTCCATGTCCCCCACATGGCCCCCATGTCCCCTATATCCCCCCCGTGTCCCCTACCTCCCCCCACCCATGCACCCAAGGGGGTGCACAAGCACGTGCAAGGGGACAGCAGACACCCCCCCCCCATCACGTCCCCAGGGTCCCCCGTACCTGTTGGCGCCGGGGGACACGACACCCTGCACGTAGACGGCCATGCCGGGCCAGAGCCCCCCCATCACAGAGGCCACGTAGGGCAGTGGCTGGGGCGGGGGGGGGGGGGAACAAAGTCAGCAGGGTACCCACCATGTCCCTGGGGGGGTAACGGGACCCCCGGGGATGATACCAACCGGGTTGTAAGCGGGCTGGTAGCCGGGCGCGGGGACGAAGGACATGGTGACGGTGATGACGGCGACACCAGTGACAATGCCGGACTGGATGCGGAGCCCCACGGCGCCGGGACTTTTATTGCCCCAAATCCAAGGTGGGGCCCCCACCCCGCCCCACCAGGACACCCAGGTCCTCATGCCAGCTCAGGGTGGGGGGGTACAGCCCAGACCCTGGGGGCTCAAAGCTGGGAGGGGAGGGGGCTGACCCACCCCCCTGGGCACTTGGGGTTCCCCTGTTGGTTTGGGGGGGGGGGGGAGTGTCCCTTTGTGCCCCCCATATCCACCCCCAGGAGGGCAGGTCCCAGATGGTGGAGGGAGGGTGGGGGCTGGACGGCTGGGTTTGTTCCTAGGGTGGGGTCCAGACTTTGACCCCCCCGGATGCGGGGTAGTGGTGGTGGCGGGGGGGGGACGGACGACGACACCCTGCCCGAGGCGGCAACATCTCGGACTCTGCCCCGTGCCAGGCAGACCCAGGCGTGTGGGTGTCGGGTGGGGGCGGGAGGGGCCTGATGTGCTGGGGGGGAACATTGACCTCGGTCCTCAACCCCCCCCACCACCCTTGGTGGGTCCCCAGCTCCATCGTAGCACCCTGGGGTCCCCATCACTGCTCCTGGGGGATATTGGGACCCCCATCCCTATTGTAACGCCCTTGGGACTCCCTCCCAGACCCACGGCAGCCCCCCTGGGTCCCGTCCCTCCCCATGCTGCCCAAAGATGAGGAAGGACAGGGGGACGTGGGGACAGCCAGATTTATTGCGGGGAGGCCGCGGTGCCCCTACAGCTTGGAGAAGGGAATGTCCTCGGGACCCTTCTTCTCCATCGCCGCCTGCACCGACTTGAGGATGTCCTCGGTCTGCAGCATGCTCATGTTCCAGGTGGCCTGGGGACGGGGACAGGGGTAGGATGGGGATTGGGACACCCCCGGGGATGGGGGCGAGAGACCCCGGGGGGTCCAAGACGTCCCTTGGGGACAAAGACAGGCAACAGGAATGGCAACAGCGCGGAGACGGGGATGTCGTCATGGTCAGGGAAGAGGGACAGGGATGATGAGGGATGGAGCATGGCTTTTTAGGGCTAGGGGGGGTCCCAGTGGGAGGGGAGGGGGCCGCTCACCACATAACGGAGGCCCTCGGAGACGGGGTGGTCCCGCGAGTAGACCAGGTTCACCTTGGTGCCCTGCACGGCCACGGGGCTCCGAGCCGCGATGGTGGCAGCCATTTCCAAGGCTCCCTGCAGCAGCATCTCCTTGTCGGCAAAAACCCGGCTGCAGGCGAGAGAGGGGCTGCCGGTGGGGACGGGCACCCCGAGGGGGTCCCCGTGGCACTGGGGACAGCCCCAGGGATGGGGTCACCTCCTGGCGGGGGGGCGGGGCTGCAGTACCTCACCAAACCGGAGCTCTGCGCTTCGGGGGCCATCATCTTGCGGGCGGTGAAGGCCAGTTCATTGACGAGACTGCGGAAGGTTGCGGGGGGGGGGGTGTGAGATGGGGTCCCCCTGAAGTCCCCCTCCACTGCCACCAGCCCCCCCCCGCCACCGGCATCCCCCACCCACCCACCTCTGGCTACCCATGATCTTCGGGAGACGCTGCAGGGTGCCCACGTCGGCCGCCAGCCCGATGTCCACCTCCTGCGGGCACGGGGAGATGTGAGGGGACACGGGGACGTCCAAGGAGACTTTGGGGACGTGGGGGGGGGGGGCCGTGGGGGGGGGGGGCCATGGGGATGGCCGAGGGGTTCCGGGGACATCCGAGGGTCTCCGGGGACACCTGAGGGTCCCCACCTGCCTACCTTCACCTGGAACCAGGCGTCCTGGGTGCAGTAGCGGATGTCGCAGGCAGAGATGAGATCGATACCTGCCAAGAAAAGAGATCAATGCCTGAGCCAGTGGGGGGGACCCTGAGCCGGTGGCAGGGGCGGGTACATGACCCCAGCCCAGCACCCCCCCAGCCCCAGCTCACCTGCGCCGATGCAGGCGCCGTGCACCGCCGCGATCACCGGCTTCGGGCACTGCAGGAGAAACGGGTGTCAGGGAGGGGTTGGGGAACAGTCCGCCCCCTTTCCCTGCTCTGTCCGTCCATCCGTCTGTCCATCTGACCTTTTCCAGCACCGAGAAGGTCTCCTGGTAGTCGCGGATTTTCCGCCGCAGGTTCCAGGCCTTCCTGGCCATGTCCTCGCCCTCCACCATCAGGAAGGCGCTGCCCATATCCATCAGGTCGATCCCTGCCCAGGGCCGTGCCGTCACCGACCATCCCCCATTCCCAGCTGGGGGGAAAAGCCCCCCCGACCCCCTCCCAGCCAGGGCTGAGACACCCCCAGGCCTCCTAGTGATGCTGAGATGTCCCTGATCTCCCTTGGCTGGGGCACAGGTACCCCAGTTCCCCCCACCCAGTGCAAAGTTACCCCAAATCCCCCCCCGGATTGGGCAAAGGTACCCCCAAATCCCCCTCAGCTGGGGTAGAGGTACCCCCAGTTCCACACAGCTGGTACCAAGATGCTCCCAATCCCTCCCAGATCGGTCAAGATCCCCCCACCCCTGTTTCCCCTGCTAGGGCTGAAATATCCCGTCCCCATCCCCCATTCTGAGATCCCCCCCAAAATGAGCCAGAATACCCCCCAACCGTCCCCCTCACCAGCTGTGAAGATCTTCCCGGCGCCCGAGATGACGACAGCGCGGCAGGACGAGTCCTCGCTGATGTCCTGGAAGCATTCCACCATCTCCCTGTGGGGACAGCAAGGACGGTGGGGGACAGGGGTCTGGGGGGCCCTGGGGGGGGGGGTCCCGGGTGCCCCCCCCCTCCCCCGTTACCTCCAGAATGCCACGTTCATGGCATTCCTCTTCTCAGGGCGGTGGAGCTCCACGTGCAGGACATGGTCCCGCTCCGACGTCACCCGCAGCGTCTCAAAGCTGCGGCTGGGCGAACGCCGCTCTGCCGCCTCCGCCGACATCAGCCGGGCCGGCACCCGAAGCGCTGCGGCACCCAGCCTGTCACCGGGGCACTGGGACCCACCGGGGAAGGACTGGGAGTCCCTGGGGAGGGACTGGGACCCACTGGAGAAGAGCTGGGGGCACTGGGACACGCTGGGGAGGGACTGGGACCCACCAGGGAGGGACTGGGAGTCCCTGGGGAGGTGCAGGGACCCACTGGAGAAGGGCTGGGGCCACTGGGACACACTGGGGAAGGAGTGGAAGTACCCAGGGAGGGACTGGGAACAGTGGGAGAAGAGCTGGGGGCACAGGGACACACTGGGGAGGGACTGGGACCCACTGGAGAAAGGCTGGGGGCACTGGGACACACTGGGAAGGAACTGGGACCCACTAGAGAAGGGCTGGGGGAACTGGGACACACTGGGGAAGGAGTGGGAGTACCCGGGAGGGACCGGGCCCTGTGAGAGAAGAGCTGGGGGCATTGGGACACACTGGGGAGGGACTGGGAGTGCCTGGGGAGGGGCAGGGACACGCTGGAGAAGGGCTGGGGCCACTGGAACACACCAGGGAGGGACTGGGAATACCTAGGGAGGGACTGGGACCTGTTGGACAAGAGCTAGGGGCACTGAGACCCACTAGAGACAGTCTGGGGCCACTGGGACACACTGGGGAAAGAGTGGGAACCATTGGGGAAGGGCTGGGGGAACTGGGACCCACTAGAGAAGGTCTGGGGCCACTGGGACACACTGGGTAAAGAGTGGGAACCATTGGGGAAGGGCTGGGGGAACTGGGACCCACTGGAGAAGGGCTGGGGGCACTGGGACACACTGGGCAAGGACTGGGAGTCCCTGGGGAGGGGCTGAGGGCACTGGTGAGGGATCGGCACCCACTGGAGAAGGGCTGGGGGCACTGGGACACACTGGGCAGGGACTGGGAGGTGCTGGAGAAGAGCTGGGACTCACTGGGGAAGGACTAGGAATCCCTGGGTAGGGACTGCAGAGCTCTGGGACCCACTGGGGAGAGACTGGGACCCACTGGGGAAAGGCTGGGGGCCACCGGGACGCACTGGGGAGGGACTGGGACCCACTGGGGTAGGACTAGGACTCACTGGGATCCACTAAGGAAGGACTGGGAGGCACCGGGGGTACTGGGAAAGAACCCCAGCGTCCGGGGGGGGGCTCAAAGGGGGCACGGGGGGGTGTCATAGTGGGGGGGGTAATGGGGGACCCCGGGGGACAGGGCGCGCAAAAAAGGGGGGACTCGGGGGGGGTGAGGTCAACTGAGGGTCAAGGTCAGGGTGGGGGTCCCGTGGGGAGGGACTAGGTTAGGCCGGGGGTCCCGGGCCTGGCGCGGGGGTGGGGGTTGGGGGCGGGTGCCGGGTCCCCCCCACTCACATCTCCCCAGCAGCCCCCGCAGCCCCACCGACATGGCCTCCGCGCAGTCCTCCACGGGCCGAGGACAATGAGGGCGACGCCTAGAGCACCGCCCCTTCCCGCCACGTGACCCGCCCGCAAATGGGGAGGCCGCCACTTCCGCCACTCCCCTGCATTCCGCCCCTCCTCTACCGAGGCGGAAGTGCCCCTTCCTCCCCCTCCCTACCGAGGCGGACCCCATTGCTGGGGAGGGGTACAGCCACACCAACCCCCCCTACCCTGCTATTGCTCAATATTCCCCCAAATGCCCCCAAAACAAGGGTGGGCTGACCCCTCCCCCCCCCCCAAAGGCCCAGTTTGTTTCCCAAACGAGTTTATTGAAAGGTGGGAGGGCAGCTGGGGGGGGGGGGGGCGGCACCGAGCACATGTACAACCATTCTTCTTAAAAACAGGGGGGGCTGGGGGAAAGGGAGGGGGGGGGTCGCTGGGCTATCACTACTGAACATCAGCCTTTAAAAAACGGCGGGTTGGGGGGGAAAAAAAAAACAAACAAAAAACAGCGATTTGGGAGCAGTGGGGGCCCCCACTTGGCGGGGGGGTGTGTGTCCTGGTTAGGAGGCGTGCTGGGCGGTGGAGAAGCAGAGTTTCAGCGTGTAGGGGTACGGCCCGTCTGGGGGAGAAGAGAAAGAAGGTGGGGGGGTTAGCGGGATGGAGGGGGGGCTCCCCTGTGTCCCGTCGCCCCCCCCCCCCCCACGCGGGGGGGTGACTTACTGGGGTTCTTCATCTGGTAGTGGTTGAGGAAGCCAAGGGTCTCCAGGGCATCGCTCTTGGAGTCCCACTCCAGCAGCCCCGAGGAGCTGCGCTCACCTGTGGGGGGGTGTCCCTTCCTCAGCCCGGCGGCTGCGGCGGCCGTGCCGCCCTGCCCCCCCGCACGCCCCCCCCCGGGGCAGGGAGCACCCCCCGGGCGGCCGCTCCCTGCCCCCCCGCACTTACTCTTCCCCGAGAAGACCTTGACGGAGGAGGGTCGCTTCACTCCCAGCTCATCGCAGATCTGGGGCAGGGAAGAGAGGAGAGAGGAAAAAAAAAAAACACCAAAAAAACCAAAAATAAGGGAGGAGAGGGGGCGAGGCGGAGGAAAAGGGAGGAGGAGGAAGAGGAGGGGGGAAAGGGAGGAGGAAGGAGCAAGCGAGGAGGAGAAAGAAAAAGAAGGCAGGAGGAGTAAAAGGAATAAGGAAGAGAAAAAGCAAGAAGGAAGAAGCGAGGAGGAGGAGGAGGACGAGGACGAGGACGAGGCGGCAAAAGCGAGGAGGAGGAGGAGGCGGACAAGGCGGCAAAAGAAGAAGTAAGGAGGAGGCGGCGGCAAAGGAAGGGAAGAGGAAAAGAAGGAGAGACGAAGGAAGAAGTGAGAAGGAGGAAAAGGACGGAGGGGAGAGCAGAGAGAGGGGACTGAGGGGAGAGAGGGGACAAGGCAGACGCACGGAGGAAGGAGAGAGGAGAGAAAGGCAGACGCGAGGAGGAAGAGGAGGAGGGCAGGTGGGGGTCTGCCCCATACCTCGTAGAAGTTGTCCTCGGTCACCTCCAGGGGAGCATTGAAGAAGTGGAGGACGTTGCTGGGGTGCTGGATCCTGTTCTTTGCCGCCTGCTCGGGGGTGGAGAAGCGGTTGTTGCGGGAGCTGCTGAAGTCCTTGTAGCTGCAGGATCCGTCCTCCAGCCCGTAGGACTGCCCAGGCATGATGGCCTGCTGCTTGGAGACGCTGCCGGGGCAGGAAAGGGGGGGGCTCAGCACGGCAGGCAGGGCTGCCCGTTGCTGCCCCCCCCACCCCGGCTCAAGACCTACCAGACATTGAGCTTCTGCCCGAACATGAAGTTGTTGTTGAGGTGGGTGATGGCCCGGTCCACAGCGTAGCCGTCCGCCATCTCCACCATGGCTGCCCCCGGCTTGCTCTTCATGAACTTCACCTGGAAGGGAAGTGGTGGAACGGATGATGCCCCCATCTCCATGCCCAAACCTGTGTGTCCCCCCCCTCCTCCAAGGGAAGCCCCCCTCCTCCGTTTACCTTCTCCACATTTCCGTAGAGGCAGAAGATGTTAAAGACGCGGTCGCAGTTCATCTTGGACTGATCCAAGCCATAGACCATGAGGACAGGGCTGTCGGCGTGGGGGCCGTACTCCGGCGGCGGTGGGGGCGGCGGCGGGTGCCCATACTGGGGACCATACCGGCTGGGTCCCCGACGGTGCCCCCCCACCGGAGGGCCCATCCTTCTCCCTTCGTAGTGGGGCGGCGGGGGGCCATAACCCTCGTCGTGGTAGTGCCCATGGTATCCGCCGTGGGGGCCTCCTGCGCGGAGAGAAGGTTGGAGATTCCCCCCCGGCATCGTGTGGCCCCCCACCCCACCCTGAGGACCCCCCCTTCAGCCTATGGCGAAAGGTGCCGTACCGTACTCCGCAGGGTGGTCTCCCAGGAGCGGGGGCTGCCGCTGGCGCTTGTTGGGGTTGCCACCCGGGTCTCCTGCGGGTGGAAGAAGTAGTTAGAGTGGTCTCGGTGGTGGTGGGGAGGGGGGAACACCACTCCCCAGGGTGCCGGGGGCCCCTCCAGTCCCTGACACCCGAGCTTGGCCCTGGGGAGGCTTTGGGGATCCCCCAGCTACCCCAGGAAGGCGACGGCGGGGCTGGCTCCGAACCCCTGCGCCCAGCTCCCAACCGGGACCCCCACGTCTCCTCCCTGCGGGGACGGAGGGCCCCAGCCGGAGCAAGGGGGCCGATCCCGGGAGAAGAACCCCCCGCACACAACAATCCTACCCCCTCCCTCCCGCCCACCAGGGACCAGCCCTGGCCCCCCCTAAGCTGACTAGGAGGGAGGTGCGGTGAGGGGAGCGCCCCACTCCGTGCCCCCCGGCCTCTGGGATGCTGCTAGTTTCTACACAGCCATTAAAAAAAAAATTAAAAAATTAATGTACAGAAAGGAAAAATAAAAATGTAAATTAAATAATAATAAAAAGTGGCAAGACATCTCCCTGCCCCGACAAAACGGGAGAGGGAGCGAGACTGGTACAGGCAGCAAAGCAACAGCAGTAACAGGTTAAAACGAGCCATCACGTACAAGGCATAAACACGCTCATGTCACCGTACAGTTGCTCTTCTCTTCCCTTTACACGACCGGGTTTCGTACAGGTTTATTCCGAGTCAATTACAAAGATTGAAAAGGGCTACTTACAGCGGGAGTACAAAGTACAATGTCCATTGTCATATAAAAATTCTGTATTTCTCTTACCATTGGACGCTTCAAGAGTGAGTTAGCACAGTTCTGAAAGATGGCGTCCCATCAAACATACACTGCGACCCTGCATCACATGGTTTCAGAGTCATAAACACAGGTCAAAGGCACAAAACCGCTACAATTTTTCTTTAAAAAAAAAAAAAGTAAAATCTTTTTTTTTTTAAAAAAAAAGGTCTCACAGATGTTTTGTCCTCAGAAGGTACCGAGAGAGAGGACATAAAGGTGTGATAAATGAGAGTGTTCCTCCATGTTTCACCTCCTGCAATTTGTGTTGTGCTGTAACAAAATGGTGCTTCTGGCTCTGTGTAGCTCTTTCCCATGTGCGTGTCTCCTCTGTAATGGAAATGTGTCTCGGCTCGAGCGCCGGCCTGCGCCAGAGCCGCACAGCCCCAGCTACAGCCTCCTAGGGACCTGTGTGCCCTTGGGGTTGGGTTGCTTTGTGTTGGCTGGTTTGGTTTGGTGTTTGGTTTTTTGGTTTTTTTTGTTTTGTTTTGTCTGGTTTTGGTTTGGTTTTTGGTTTGGTTTTTGGTTTGGTTTTTTTGTTTTGTTTTCTCCGCTTGGCGCTGATATGGTGGCAGTTGAGGACTGCAGGAGAAACAGCGTAAAGCAAAGGAACTGCCCTCCCAAACCAAACCGTGCTGAGAGCAATCCTAAGGTCTTGGAGGGCCTCAGATCTACTCCGGTCTCCGGTAAGAGCGCTGCTGGGCTTGTTTTGAGGACCCTCTGGGCTGTGTTTTCTAGTTCTGTGTACATTCGTGGGTTCGGTTTGGTCTGGTTTTGGTAAGTAAAGGTAAATGTCTGCTGTGGCATGCTGCGCCTCTTTCTCTCTCTCTGTGCTGTAGATAGTCCTTGGGCCACGGTGTTGTGTCCTTGATGTAATGAGCTCAAGCTGCTGCTTGTTTCTGGATGCTGCGTGTTTTCTCCAGTAAAGGTTTCTACACTGTGTGGTGTGAGGAATGTGCAGAGGCAGGTCACGGCCCATTCGGGACTTCCGCTGTAGTACGGTCCCCGGGGTTATGTGCAAATGACTGCTCGGAGCTGGGAAAGGCCACGTTACCGTACCCCCCGCCCGCTTCCCAGCGAGCCCCCTCTCGCCCCTGCGGCTCTGCACATCTTCTACGTATGTACCTGGCAGGAGAGCTCTGCCCCTGCCCCTCGCTAAGTCATGTAATGCCATTGCTTGCATCAGCACCTGAACGGCTGTGCAGCTTTGAAAAGCGGGGGTGTCCGGCAGACGGTGGCTTGGCGGCTCCCGCAGCGAATCCCAGTCCCCTCAAATCCCCTGTGCCTGCCATCCCCCCACCCCCATCCTCGCTTTGAGCAGTCGAGGCCGCCTGGCACCGACACCCCAGCTTTAAAACATGAAGCATTTCACTTCAAAAAAAAGAGAAAAAAAAAAAAGAGACCTCAAAAAAATCCCAAACCCCATCGCCGAGCTCCTCGTGCGGGGCTGACCCTGCGCAGCCCAACACGGAGGGCATCAACGGCCGCCCCGGCATCCAGCTGGGAGCAGGAGACGTCCGCTCCCGCGAGCACAGCGTTTTTTGGGGGTGGGGGGGTGTCTTTTTTCCCCCACCTTGTCTCAAGCTCAAGGGAGCCGGCGTCTCCTCTCCGGTTTTACAGATGGGCCGGTGCTGCCCCCCACCAGGCCAGGGGCGTTTCCAGCTCGCCCCTCGGCTCCGGGAGGGTGACACGGCCCCGATTTGGTAAATCCAGTTCGGAAGATGAGGCACGCAAAGAGCCGGCAGCGGGGCAGACACGATAAAGCAATGGCACTTCCCCCCCCTGCACCGAACCACCAGAAACTCATTAAATAGAAAAAAAACAACCGCGTATCGCTAGTGCAGAGACTCCCCCTCACTTCATGCGCCTGACACGGATACTCCCCGACGAGCAATGCGCAGAACAAACCACCGAGAGAAACCCCTGGCCATTGCCGCTCGGTTTTTCAACTCGATTCAACCCCAGGCCCACGTGAGCCCCCTCCCCACCGAGCCCACGCCAGCCCCGGCTGAAGGTACAGGCAGGCGAATGGCATTACATATTGTGGGTCGGTATGAGAGTGCTGTGCCCGACCGTGTGCATAGGTACAAAGCACGTCATCGGAGATTACCTTGTCCGCTGAGGTTGGGGTTGGTGTAGTCCCAGGTATCCTGGTCATTCTTGAAGACGTTGAGACGCGTGGGCTGTAAGAAACACACGGAGAAGCGTCAGGCGTCAGTGGTGTCACCCCACGAGGGGTGCGCGCTGCTGGCGGGGACGCTTACCTTGGCATATTCGATCTTCAGTGTGCAGCACCCGGAGTAAATGTCGGCCCCGTTGAGGGATGCCTTGGCTCGCTGGGCGCTCTGCACCGAGTCAAACGTTGGCGGCATTAAGGACATTTACAGAAATGAAAGCGTCTTTATGGAGGGTTTCGCTGTCTGGGAGAACGGATCTGACTACACCATGTGACAGGCGTCACTCCCTGAGCACACGGATAATTTGGGAAACCCTCAGCTCCCTCCCCGTAGCTGGGCAGGACACACCAGAGTGCAGCCAAGGCGACCAGTCTGCAGCAGAGCCAAACCAACCCACAGCAGAAAAAACACAAGAAAGGTAGCCCCAGGCTCTTGAGGCACAGAAGGATATTCCACCATGGCCTGGACGCCGTTTTTCCTGAAAATAACGATCCTCTGCACGGGGCCGCAGGGGTTGCAGATGGTGTAGAGCACATCCTGCGGCATAGGAGAGGTAAGAAAGGGTGAAGGATCTGGCTGAGGCACAGTGGCGGTGCCCCAGAACCCCCCTGAGCCCCATTAAAGCAGCATGTGCCAGGGGCCGGGACAGAGCCGCATGCCTGGCTCCACGTTCCCAAAACCCTCAGGACCCCCCAGTGCATCACCCACCGTTGTGATGGAGTAGATAGGGTTGAGGATGGTGAAGAGCAGGACGTTGTTGACGCCCCTGGAATCATCCGTGTCCCCAGGGCGGGATATCTTCTGGCTGGTGGAGTAGTTAACAAAGGCGGGGTGACCAGCAATGTAGATCTGGTTGTCGGCTGCGTAATTAACAGCATTGCAGGCGCCAAGGATGTCCTCAAACTCCACCAAGGCTTGCCTCTTCTTGGGCATCACCACCACATAGCTGGCACAGAAAAAGTCACGGTCAGACCGACACCACAGTGCTGCTGCGGTGACGCTACCACCGCGTGTGTCCCCCAACGTGTCCCCTCACCTAATGGGGCCAAACTCCTGCAGGGCCTCCACGAGATCGGCCTCCACGACACCGTCGATCAGCCCCCGAATGTGCACCACCGGGGAGGCAGGCGTCTTGTGGGGGTCATCGTAGTTCTCCTGGCGGGAGAGAAGGGGTCAGCTCAGTATGGCGCCCATCCAGAGCCACCAAGGCCTTGTTACTTCCCCCAGAATTACCCACATCTGGGGCACTACCAAGAAAAAAACGCCCCGGGTAAGGTCTGAGCCACCACCGGAATCTCTGCTCGCCCTCTGCCCATCACTGCAGCGGTGATGGGAGGCAGCTGTTTTGAACTTGGTGTGACCAAAGAGCCCCCAGTGCTGCTGGGGGACGCAAGCAAAGACCCTGCAAGCCCCTGCCTCTCCTGAACCTGACCCCAGAGGCTCTGCAGACCCTCGGGGTCCAGCCCTGCCCCTCCGTAGACATTCCCCTCTCCTTGATGGTCCTGAGCGCTCTGTGACCTGACCACGCCAGGGCAGACCCTGTCCCCACCCCAGCCCTGACCCGAGCCCCTCAAAGGCCTTGGCCTGCCCCATACCCCCCTACTCTCTTCCAGGCAACCCCTGACCCCCTAAACACCCCCCCTACTCCCCCAGACCCACCCTGCCCCCCATTTCCAGCCCCCTCTGGCCCAGCCTGCCCCTGCTTTGACCCTCCCCCCGGCCCCCCACAAGCCTGCCCCATACACCGTATTTATCCCCCTCCAAGGGACACGTTTTGTCCCCTCAGGCCTCATCCGACCCCCCTGCTCGCCCCACTCAGGCCCCACCGTGTCACCCCCCAACCCACCCTGGCCCGCTGCCACCCCCCGCGCTTCGCCCCCCACCACGATGCCCACTCTCTCTCTCCCAAGGCTCCCCACCATCCCCCGGCCTCCCCCCGACCCCGCTCACCGCTCCGGCAGCGCCGGGCCCACCACCAGCCCCCCCCGGCCCGCCAGGCCCGTGAGGTGGCGGCTCCGCGTTCTCCGTCTTCTGGCGCTTGGGAGCGCGGCCGCCCTCGCCGCCCCCGCCGCCCCCGCCGTAGTAACGGCCCGAGCCGCCCCCGCCGCCGCCGCCCGCCGCCATCTTCCCCATCTCGCCCCCGCGGCCGCTGCCCTCCGCGCTCTGCGGACCCCGCCACCGCCGCCGCGACATGGCGCCTCACTCCACCGCGCCGCCTCCGCCACGCCCCTATTGGCCCGCCCCCCCGCCACTCAAGGCGGGACTACCGGCCCATTGGCTCGCGACGCTGCCCCTCCGCCGTCGGCCCCGCCCTCCGCCGCTATTGGGCCCGCCGGCCCGCCAGCCCCGCGCCCATTCGCCCACGCTTCTGCCCATCAGTGGCGTCACCGCCTTCCACTGGCCGGTGTTCGCGTCCGTCCGCCCGCCCACCGAGCTGGTTGGCTGGAGCGGCTGCCTGTCTCAACGGCGCCCCGCCCTTCTTCATGGCCCAGCACTCAGACTCCGCCTTCGTCTACCGCCTCTCCGGGTGCTCCCAGAGGGCCTTTCGGCAGCGGCTCGCCAGGCGATTGGCCAAACGCCACGCCAATCCTCCATCTTGGGCTCTAATTGGCTCCTCGCAGCCTCTTCAGCCTCTCCCGCCAGGACAGCCCCCCACCCACTGGCTAACCCTCCCGCCTATCAACCCCCGGGCCCGCGGCCCTGCGTTCTGATTGGCCGCCTCCCTCAGCCTTCACTTCGGATTGGCCCGCGCCCGTTGGCGCTGGCCCTGCCCACCGCGCCCCTCAGGTAGGGACCACCCCCAGGGCAGGAGGGAGCCCCCAGACCGGGCAGGGACCAAGTTTTAGAAATAAACCGCTTTATTGCACAAATGCCGGGAGAAGGCAGTAAAAGGGGGGGGGGGGGGGGTCACGGTCTCCATGGAGACGGGGGGGACGGGGGGGCGGGGGGAGCCCCCCTTCCAGGCTGTGCGCTGCTGCCGGGGGCGGCCCCGCCCCCCCCCCCCCCCCCCAGTTCCCGTCCCCATCACCCCACACCAGTAACCCCCAGTAACTGGGAACTCCCATCCCAGTACCCCCCAATAACTGGGGACACCCCCCCACGCCAATACCCCCCAGCATAGTTCCCCCTGGTTCCTGGCCCCAGTACCCCCTAGTAACTGGGGGACACACCTCCGTGCCAGTACCCCCAGTAACCAGGGACCCCCTACCCCAGTTGCCTCTGGTTCCTGGTCCCAGTACCCCCCAGTAACTGGGAGACCTGTCCCAGTTCCCCCTGGTTCCTGGCCCCAGTACATCCCAGTAACTGGGGGCCACTCCTCCGCACCAGTACCCCCAGTAACCAGGGACCCCGCACCCCAGTTCCCCCTGGTTCCTGGTCCCAGTAACTGGGGGATCCACCCCAGTTCCCCCTGGTTCCTGGCCCCAGTACTCCCCAGTACCTGGGAGACACCCCCCCATGCCAGTACTCCCAGTAACCAGGGACCCCCTGCCCCAGTTCCCCCCTCTTCCTGTCCCCCTGCTCCATGACGGGCACATGGAGGGGGCCCCAAACTGCCCCCCACCCCCTCCCACCCAAACCCCGGCCCCCCCACACCCATGTCTGTCCCCCCTCCAGCCCCCAGAAGGGAAGAGACGAGGCTGATAACTCTCCGTGACCATTTAATATCACTGCCCCCCGCCCCCACCCCACCAGCCCTACGGCGTGGGGTCCCTGCTGCCACCCCGCCGCTCGCCGGTGTCCTCTGGGGTCTTGCCTTCGCCCCCCTGGGCCTTGCCTTCGCCCCCCCGGGCCTTGCCCTTGCCCCCCTGGGCGGTCTTGGCGTCGATGGCGGTCTTGGCATCGATGGCGGCGTGTTCCCTCCTCACCAGCTCCTCCAGCTCTTTCTGCGGGGACAGGGGGATGGTGAGTGAAGGGGGGATGCAGATGGGATTTGGCGGGGGGCACAGATGCCAGAACCACCACCTCCCCCCTCCAAATCACCACCTACCTTCCAGCCCAGCAGCTCGGCCAGTGCCAGGCACCCAGCGTCGCACTCCCCCAGCCAAGCCACGTCCCTGTGAGGACAGAGGGACCTGTGGGAGGGGGCACAAGCGAGGAGGGGGGGTCCCTGACCCCCCAGCAGCCCTCCTGTGGTGTACAGACATAGGGGTGCTCCTCTGTGGAAGCCAGGCATCCCCCCCAGTCCTTCCCCATGCCCCCCCTGTCTACCACAGCCCCCCCCATAACCCCCCAGTACCCCCCCAGTGCCCCTCCATGCCTGTAAGCCTTGTCCGAATCGAAGTCCATGCCGCAGCCGAAGCCCATGAGGGACATGAAGGTGTCACTCTGGGGGGGAGGGGAAACAAGGGTGATGGGGGGGGGGGGCCAGCAACACCCACCCTCCCCAGTGCCCCCCAACCCCCTTTGTCTCCTCCCCACCGGCTTCAGCAGCCCCCCCAAACCCCCCACTGTCCGCCCCTGCTCCTCACCTGCCCTGTTTTCTCCTTGTTGATGAGGAGCCGGGGTGTGTTGGTGGGGACCCTGCGAGGGGGGAGGAAAGGAGGGGATGGTCACAGGGGGGGCAGTGGGGAGTGGGGGGGCCCCAGGCGGAGGTTCTTGGGTGGGTTGGGGGTCCAACCTGCTGACGAGGGAGGCGAAGGGCTGGACCTGCAGCGAGGTGCCCATGATGAGGAGCAGGTCGACCTTCTGGAAGTCCTGGGAGGAGAGGGGACGTCACCGTGGGACCACTGCCGTGCCCCCCCCCCCACCTCAAACCCGGTGGGGGGGGGGCTGCAGGACCCCTGCCCCCTGTGGCAGCAGCTCAGAACACCCAGCATTTGTTTTCAAGAGCGAACGTTAGGATTTGTCGTGCCAAGCCCTCGAAGAACTAGTTTTACAAAGTCAGGTCGGAGGATGGCTTTGCGTACGCCTGGGAAGATGTGGCTGGAGACAGTCACCAGTGTGTGTACGGAATGTTTTTATCTTTAACTGTTCTGAGGACTCGCAAACATCCCAGCCCAGCCAGATACGCGCTCTGGTGTTAGGAGTGTGGGCTGGATGCCGTTAGTTCTTCCCAGATCCTTGTTGAAACATATATAAGTTCGATCCCTTAGCGAAATAAACAGCATCTTGTACAGATAGCTTGAGCGCTTAAATCAGTCACAGCAGCCCCCCCAGAACCACTCACCGACTGCAGGAGAGTGAAGAAGCGCGATGGGAGACTCTCCCCGAAAAAAACAATGTCTGGCGGGGGGGAGGGAGCAGGAGGTGAGTGGAGGGGCTGAGGGGAAGCCCCACGCACTCCCTCAGGCATGGAGGGGGACGCACGGCCATCCGTGCCCCCCCCCTTCCCCGCCACTCACCGGGTTTCACCACGCTCTGGCACTTCTCGCATTTGGGGACAAGGGATGAAAATATCCTTTCTGGAAAAGACGGGGATGGGAGAACTCAGTGGGGGGGGAGGCACAGGGATGGGGACAGAGGGATGGCGGGGACAGAGGGACACGGAGGGGGGAAAACTGGGGCAGAACAGGCTCCTGTTATGACCCCATCCTGGAGCACAGGGACCCCTTGCCCACCCTGGAGCCGTCCCCTTGCCCAGCCCAGTGACATGCCACCCCCCCCAGCCTCAATGGCACTCCGGGGTGTCCCCTGCCCCCCCCCAGACCCCCCCTCCCGCCGTACCCTTCATCCACTGGAGGTCGTAGGGCTGCCGGCAGGAGGGCCGCAGGCAGTGGGAGGTGAAGAAGGTGCCATGAGCCTCCACCAGCAGTTCGGGGTCCAGCCCTGCCACCCGCTCCAGCGTGTCGATGTTCTGCCAGGGTGCGGGGTGGCAGGGGAGTCAGGGGTGCCCTGACACCCCCACTGGACCCCACCGACCCCAAACTACCCCCCCACGCCAGGGCTGACGGCTGGGTGTCCCTACCTGGGTGTAGCAGCGCAGCAGCAGTCCCTTCTCCTGCAGCAGCCGCATGAAGTAGTGACACACTGTGGGCTGGGGGGGGACATGACACAGAGTGAGGGATCAGTTTGGGGGGGCAGCAGGGTGGGGGAAGCCCCCCAGGGCTTTTTTATTGGGGCGGGGGGGAACAACAATGAGGGGAAACTGAGACTGGGGAGGGTCTTACCTTGAACTGCCCTGGGTAGAGCTCCCGCGCCAGGGCAAAGAAGGGCTCAGGGTGTTGCTGGGGGCGGGGAGAGGTGGCTCTCAAGGGATTGTGGGGGGGTCTCTGAGCCCTCCAGGAGGAGCAGGACCCCCCTCAGCAGGACCAGGACCCCCCCCAAAAGCAGGGGATGAGGGGGGCTACCTTGAAGAAGCTGATCTCGAAGATGGCCTCGGGGTAGGGCAGGTGGTAGCTCTGCAGGTTGGCGTAAAGCCCCGTGCCGGGTGAGCGGAAATCGGGAATCCCGGCGGCTGTGGGGGGGGGGGGGGGGGTGACGGGGTGCGGGGGGCGCATCAGGCTCCCCCCGTGGTGCCAGCAGCCCCCCTCTTACCCCGCTGCGTCCCCCCCGAACTGTACTTACAGGTGGAGATCCCGGCGCCCACCATACACACCACGTTCTTACCTGGAGAGGGGGAGAATGCGGGCTGAGGGGGGGGGGGGGCACCCCAAACCCCCCCTCGCCACCCCCAACACCCCCCCCATCCTCCCATACATTTCTCGCTCTGCAGAAACCGGCTCACTCCCTCCAGCGTCAGCTCGTCCAGCACCTTCTCCGGCTTCTCCCCACCCAGCCCCAGCGTCCGGGACAGGAGGCTCCGTAGCAGCTCCACTGCACCGGGGGGGGCAAGAGCAAGATCAGCCACCGGGACCTCCCCCCGCCGCCGCCGCCGCCCCCCCCTCCGGCACCGGGCCGTGTGTCGTCGTCCCCCAACCTACTTTCAGGGTCTCCCGAAGCGCCGAGTTCGGTGTCGGAGGCCTGCGGGAGAGCGGAGGGGGGGGTCAGACGGTAATGGCGGGGGGGGGGGTGGGTTGTCCATCACCGGGGAGGCCTGACCCGGGTCACCGACACCCGGTGCGGGGGGAGGAACTCACCGGCGACTCCGCGTCCCGCTCGGCCGCGTCCCCGCGGGCACCGGGAGCTGGGGGAGATGGAGGGGAGGGGGGTGTCAACGGGCACAGTCCGTTGAGGGGGGGGGGGGTCCCGCCGCCCCCGGTCCGACCCTACCGACCCCCGTTACCGTCCGGCTCGGCCATGGGCGCCGGCCGCTGCCCGGGCCACACCTCCCGGCGTGCACCGCGCCGCCCCAGCCACCCCTCCCGGCGTGCACCGCGGCGCGGCGCTTGATAGGCGGAGAGCGCCGCTCCTCCCGGCGTGCACCGCGCCGCCCGCCCCCTTCCCCACCGCTACCGCCACACCTCCCGGCGTGCACCGCGGCGTGGCGCTGATAGGCGGAGAGAGCCGCGTTTCCCGGCGTGCCCTCCCCTCCCTTGCGCGCACCGCCCCGGAAGTGGTGTAAGGACTACGGGTCCCGGCAGGCCCCGCGCGGCCGCCATCGCCGGGCCCGGCGGGGATTTCCCGGGACGGCGGCGGCTGCCCCATGGCGGAGCGAACCTGAGCGCGGCCCCAGCCCGGCGGCCCCGGCATGGCGGCCGCGGAGGCGGCGCCGGTGCCTCCCGGTGAAGTAAAACGGCCCGAGGGCGATGAATGGTGCGACAGCGGTCTGGGTTCGCTGGGCGAGGGGCAACTGGGGCCGCTACCCGCCAGCCCCGGTCCCGCCAGCCCCGGTCCCGAGCGGTCTGGTTCGGCTCTGGGACCCGTCACGGCGGCGGTAGGCGCTGTTCGCCTCGCTGAGCCACCCGAGGAGGCGGAGGAGGAGGAGGAGGAGGCGGCGGCGGCGTCACCGGTGGCCGCCGTGGAGGCCGCGGCCTGGCTGCGGCACGTCCTGGGCTTCCTCACCGAGGACGGCGACACGTAAGTACGGGGGGCGACATGGCCCCCCCCCCCTTCTCCTGGGGGTGGAGGACCACCACCGCCCGGGGGGGATCCCCCTGCCCCGGGGTGGTGGGACCCCGGGGCCGGGAGGAGTCTGATAGCAGGTCCTGCCCCCCCCCCCCCCCCGGGGTCCTCTTCGACACCCCCCCCCCCCCCGAGCACACACGGGGCCACGCTGGACCTCGGGGTGGGGTCCCCCTGCTCTGTTCTCACCCTGCCTCGATGGGGGACCCCTGGGTGAGGCCAGGGGTGGCAAGACCCCCCCTCAACACTGCTCCCCCCCACCAGTGCCCTGCACTTGGCTGTCATCCACGAGCATGAGGCTTTCCTGGACTCCATCCTGCAGTACACGGGGGGCACAGAATACCTGGACCTGCAGAACGACCTGGGACAGGTATGGAGAAACTGGGGGGCGGGGGAGGGGCTGTGCAGGTTGGGGGGCACCCTCCCAGCCTCCGTGTCCGTGTCCCCCCCCCCCGCTGAGGGGTCTCTCTCCCTGCAGACGGCGCTGCACATCGCCGTCATCCTGGGCCTGTCGGGCTTCGTGTGGAAGCTGCGGGCGGCCGGCGCGGGGCTGTGCGTGCAGGAGCGGGGGGGGGCACACGCCGCTGCACCTCGCCTGCCGCGAGGGACGCCGGGGCTGCGCCCGCCATCTGCTGGGACCCCCCCGGACCCCCCCGGCACCCCACGATGAAGAGGCGCGCGCCCAGCTCGACAGCGTCAACTATGATGGTGTGGGGAGAGGGCACGGTGGGGGGGCGGAACAGAAACGCTGTAGGGCTGTTTGTGTGGGGACGTGGCGGGGGGGACGACACGGGACAGCGTGGGGAGATACAGTTGTGGCGGGAGGGACTCTGTGGGGACATGGTGGGGGGGGAGGCGGATGCTGTGGGGCTGCCGTGCAAGGCTGTGTGGGAAGATGGGCGCGGGGGGGGCACGGTTTTGGGCAGGAGTCACGCTGTGGAGCTGTGGCATGGGGATACAGTGGGGCTGCAGATCCATCTTGGTGCTGGGGGGGGGGGGCCGCTGCAACACCCCCCTCTCCCCGGCAGGTTACACCCCCCTCCACGTCGCCGTTCTCCGCAAAGATCTGGAGATGGTGGAGCTGCTGCTGAGCGCTGGTGCCGATCTCAACAAGGCGGTGAGCGCCGTCCCGGGCAGGGGGAACTTGGGGGTCCGCTACACCCCCCTGCTCTGCTCTGACGCCCTATTCCCGTTCCCGCCCCCCCCAGGAACCCAGCTGCGGCCGGAGCCCCCTGCATCTGGCAGTGGAGGCGCAGAGCCCCGAGGTGGCCGAGTGCCTGCTGCGCGCCGGCGCCGACCCCGCCGCCCGCATGTACGTGGGGTACACCCCCCTCTACAGCGCCCGCCACCGCCCTGACCCCCGCCTGCCCCAGCTGCTGCGGGATTTCGGGGCACAGGAGCCCCCCGGGGACTCCGAGGACAGCCCCGATGAGGGCGAGGGTGACAACAGCGACGTAAGTGCCCCCCCAAAGCAGCAGCCCCCAAAAATCCCCTCGGCTCCTCCCTTATGCCGATGAGGAGGGGGGCTTGCCCTGCTCCCGGCAGTCCCCCCAAAACTTTAGGGGGGGTGCTGAGCACAGGGTGTGTTTTTCCCCCCCCCCAGGACGAATACGACGATATCGTCATCAACAGCGGGCGCTGCGTGGACTGATGGGCCCCTTGGCCCCTGCCCGGCCCCCCCCAATTCTCCCCCTATTTATCTGGGGGCTCCCAATGCCATTGGCTGGACTCTGGGGGAGCCCCCGCTCCCCCCACCCCAAACCCTGCTGCCCCCTTCCCCCCGCCCCCGCAGTCCCGGTCGTAGTGTAGAGCATTTATATCGGTTGTTGTAAAATAAAGAGGCGTTTGGCCACCGCGCAGACCTCCCCGGCCATCCCCTTCCTCCTCCTCCTCCTCCTGGCGCCAGGACCAGGTGGGGGCTCGCAGCCGCCCCTCCTCAGGGTCCCCATGACCAGTGTGACCCGCCCCTCTGCGGGATCCCCATTGCCTCCTCCAGCAACCTCCCAGTCTCCCCAGTTCTGCCGCTGGGTGCTGCACTTCCATGCGCTGCGTCACGGCTACAGGGCACATGGAGAGCGTACACACGTGGAGGAGATGCATGTACAAAAGCACACAGCATGCGTACGCACGTGCAGAGAACACGCATGTGTAAATGCACGTAGTGCACACGCAGACAGGTGCATGCGTGTGCAAAAGCACGGACGAGAACACGCGTGCCCATAGGCTGCAGATCTGGGAGGGGGAGCAGTGAAGGTGGTGTTTATTGCAGAGGCTTGTTAACGTGGGGGGGATGTGTCCCCCGTGTCCATGTCTCCCACCCTTGGAAACATCCATCTTCTTTCTGCGTGCCTTCTGCTTCCGTGTCCCATCCGCTGTGGGAGCCACCTCAGGTGCCCCCCCCTTCCCCATGCTTGGGGAGTCTTGTGGGGACACTGGGGCCACCTGGGGTGTCCCCCTGGGCTTGGGGTGCGATGTGGGGGCCACCTGAGGGTCCCGTCATCATCCCCCCAGCTCAGGGCACCTCGCGGCCCCCCCGGGGCTGGTTAGGGCCGATGTAACGCAGAAGGGGGGCTGTGGGCCGGGTGAGCACGGCCTGGCCGACGAAGGGCTGCAGGGCAGGGGGCACGCGGACACGGCCATCCTGGGGGCACAGGGCAGGGTCAGTCACCCAGCACCCTGGGGTGCCCCCCCCCCCACGTACCCCCCAGCTCCCTGGGGTGCCCCCCAGCCCCCAGCACGCACCGGCAGCTGGTTGCATTCCAGGAGAGCGATGAGCATCCGGGAGACGGCGCAGGCGGTGCCATTCACCTGCGGAGTGGGGGGATTAGTGGGGGGCAGAGGGGCTCAGGGACCCCCCAGGAGGGAGGAGGGTTGCCCCCCATCCCACCCACCCCCCCAGCACCCACCGTGTGTGCGTGCCGTAACTGCCCGGCCCCGTCGCTGTACATGATGTTCAGGCGCCGGCTCTGGTAGTCGGTGCAGTTGGAGGTGCTGGAGATCTGGGGAGGGGGGCAGAGGGGGTTTGCAGGTATTTAGGACCCACCCCGTGTCTCCTGATAATGGGGACTGCCTCCACTCCAGGGACCCCCACAATAGGGGTCCACCCACAATGAGGGGCTTCCCCTTCCCAGTTCTCCAACAAACCCCAAAACATGGGGGGTGACCCCCTGCAGACCCCCTTAAATGGGGGGGATCCACACTCAGGTTACTGTTGGAGCCTGTAACCAGGGGCATCACCCTGTGCAGACCCCAAATTGGGGGGTTTTGCCCCTCCGCCCCCCTTAGTTGCCCTTACCTCCCCATATTTGCCCCGTCCAGGCATCCAGGCTTCGATATCGAACTTGCGGTAGGCAGGGAGCCCCAGCTCCTGCGTAGGCATGTCGAGGACGCTGCAGGGAGCGGGGCCATCAGCAGGGGTGTGGGGGAGACAGAATGACACGTGGGGGGGACATGGGGACGGATCCCCCCCCGTGCTCACCGGTAATGTAATCCCAGCTCGGAGAAGATTTCCTTCTGCAGACCCAGGAATTCAGCCAGCAGCGCCTCGCTCTCGTCCCCGCTCTCTGCCGCCGTCACCCCAAACATCTCCACCTGCGGGGACAGGGGATGGGGCAATGCATCCCCCCCAACTTGCCTGGACACCACGGTCCTTCCCCCAGTTCCACCAGTACCTTGGTGAACTGGTGGACACGGTAGAGCCCCCACGGCTCCCGGCCTGTGTCGGTCTCAGTCCGGTAGCAGGTGCTGGAGCAGACGACCCTGGCCAGGGCAAGGGGGTGAGGACCCTCCCGGATGCCTGGGTCCCCCCTGGTAGGGGGTAGGGGGGATCCCACGGTTCTCCCCAGTGGGGAATGGGGGGCTCCTGGGGACCCGGTACCTGATGGGCAAGTCCTCCAGCCGCACAGCATGGTCCATGAAGTACCCTGGAGTAGAGGGATGGGGCTGGGGGTGCAGCAGGGCTCCCAGAACCCCCTCCCCCAGACACACAGAGCTCATTTTTCCCAGGTTTTGCCCCATTTTTCCTCACCTGCGATCCCCACCTCAGAGGTACCAGCCAGGCAGAGGTCCTCAAAGCGGGAGGGATCAATGTTGTAGACGGGCGAGGGGATGGCATTGGGCTGCATGCCACAGCCCTCCTGCAAGGGGGGGACACGAGGGTGTCACCGGGGGGGGGGTGTCACATGGCTGCCACGGGGAGGGGACGGACGTGGGGACGGACATGGCACTCACAAAAACGGCGCCTCGCAGCAGGTCGGGGACAGTCATGGGCAGGAAGCCCTGGGGAAAAAGGGGTGTTGGGGGGGTGGGTTCCTCCAGACCCTCCCAGGCACTCCCCGGGACCCCCCCCCACGTACCTTGGGCAGCAGCTTGTCCATAGCGAAGCGCACAAGCGCGTGCTGCAGCAGCGCGCCGGCCCCGCACAGGTAGTAGGAGCGGTGCCCCGAGATGTGCGACAGGCGCCTGCGTCCCGTGGAGGGGAGGGGGGGACGGGATGGGGACATGCACACGACACGCATGTCACCAGGGACACGTGTGACACCCAGGTGTCCCCGCCCCGGCACCCATGGGTGCTCACCGCTGGCGGATGATGTCCAGTCCCTCGCCCAGCTCCAGGTGTCCCTTCGGCTTGAAGTCAAACACTGCGGGGAAGGAAGCCTGGGGGAGCTTTCCTCGCCTCTGGCGCCCTCCTCTTCCTCCCCAAAGCCTTCCTCACCCCAGGGACCCTCCTCTTCCACCCCTAGAGCCTTCCTCCTCACTCCCACCAGAACTCCCTATCCCTTGGAGGAACCCTCCTCCTCCTCACCCCCTCTTTGAGCCTCTCTCAGCCCCAGGGGACCCTCCTTGCCCCCCCCCCCCAAATCACCCCCCCTCTGTGCCATCATACCTGGCTTCTCTCCCACCACCTCCAGCACACGGGCTTGGCTCTCATCCCCAACCGGCTAGGGGAAGACCAGGTGTCAGGGGGTGCAGGGGGACGGGGTGACACCACCACCACCCCCCGGTGCTGTTGTCCCCCCCCAGCTTACCGCCTCGGGGTGCGTGCGGTTGGGGAGCTGCAGGGCTTTGAGGTAGAAGCGCTCGTCCAGGGCGGCCTCCTCGGCCAGCAGCGCTTGCAGCTGCAACCGGACCTGGCGGCCGCGGGCCCGCAGCGCCGCGTACACAGGGAGCTGCGGGGACACGGGGCTGGGGGCGCCCGGGGGGGGATGACGACCCCCCCACATCCCCCCCAGCACCTCCTGCCTGGGAGTGGAGACCCCCCTCCCCCCCCTTTGGGGTCCCTACCGCCTCCGCCGTCTCCTTGTCGTGGGCTGCCTGTGGGAGGAGAACGGGTGGGTCACGGCGGGGGGGGGACCGGGGGGTGGGGGTCCTCGGGTGGGGGGGGGTCTCACCATCAGGGCCCGCACGCCCTGGGCCACCCGGCCCTTCTCGGCTTCCAGGCGGGCGATGGTGGCCCGCACCTCCCCCAGACGGGAGCAGGTCTGTACCTGGGGGGGGTTGGGGGGTGGGGTGGGCGGGGCTGCCGAGGGCCACGCCCCCTCCCGCGTACAGACCCCGCCCCATCAGCAGGCACAGCCTTTCCCCAAGCCCCGCTTATTTTTACTTGGCCCCACCCCTTCCCCTCAAGCCCCTCCCTAGGGCAGGCAAACCCCACCTACTGCAAAGCCACGCCCCGATCTTAGACAGACCCCGCCCCATCCCGCAAACAGACCCGCCCCCCTCTGCAGGCCCCACCCCCACATCCCTTCCCAGACAGACACCGCCCACCCCGAGGCTCCGCCCCTCCACCTCGGGCAGGCCCTGCCCCCATGCCCTGCTCCCGCCCACCCCAGCCAGGCCCCGCCTCTCTCCCGCCTCCGGACCCGCCGTCCTCACCCACCAGGCCCCGCCCCTCTCCCGCCGTCTCCGCCTGCCCAAGCCAGGCCCCGCCCCCACTGCACCGCCCACCCCGCCAGGCCCCGCCCCTCTCCCACCAGCCCCGCCCCCTCACGGCGTCCCCGCCCACCCCAGCCAGGCCTCGCCTCTCTCCCGCCCCCGGACCCGCCGTCTCCGCCCGCCCCAGCCAGGCCCCGCCCCTCCAGCCCTGCCAGGCCCCGCCTCCCCCGCCCCGCCGAGGCCCCGCCCCGCTCACGATCTCGCGGAGGTCGCCGCCCCGCAGCGGCCCCCGCCGCCTCTCCAGCTCCCGCTCGTTCAGCGCCGACACGTCCAGCTGCGGCCGCGCGCTCAGGCCCTCGCGAACGTGCTCGTACAGGCGGCTCCGCCCCGGCCCGGTCCCGCCGCCCGCCCCGCCCCCCGCCCCGCGCCACCCCCGCGGCGCCGCCGCCGCCGCCCGCCGCGCCGCCGCCAGCGTCCTGGGCGCCGCCATCTTGGACGCCGGCGCGGGTCCGGCGAGCGTCACGTGGCGGAAGGGGCGGGGCCGCCGACTGGTCACGCCCCCGGAGCGCTCTGACCACTCCCTCCATCCCGCCTCCTACCCCCAGCGCCCCGCCCGGTGTCCCCACGTGCCCCCAGGCCCCCCCCCGATGTCCCCAGCCTCTCCCTCAGTGCCCCCAGGTCCCCCCAGGTCCTCCCATGTCCCCCCCAGTGTCCCCAGGCCCCCCCAAAGCTCTTTCCCAATGTTTCCCCCAGGCTCCTTCCCAGTGCCCCCAGACCTCCTCCCAGTGTCCCCAGCTCCCCCCCAGCACTCCCAGGTCCTCCCACGTGCCCCCCAGGCTCCCTCACAAAGTCCCCAGCTCCCCCCCCAGGTCTTCCCATGTCCTCCCCAGATCCCTTCCCAGTGCCCCTAGGCCCCCTCCCAATGCTCCCAGCTCCCCCCAAACCCTCCTATGTCCCCCCCAGTGTCCCCAGGACCCCCCCAGGGCCCTTCCAGTGCCCCCAGGCCTGTTGCTCATGTCCCCAGCCCACCCCCCAGTACTCCCACAACCTCCCCTGTCCCACCCAGTGTGCCCCCCAGGCCCCTTCCCAGCGCCCCCAGGCCCCCTCCAACATTCCCAGGTCCCCCCCACCCCGCTCCCCCAACACCACTCCGCAACATGTCCCACACAGCGACAGCCTTTAATGGGTGCAGCAAAGGAACAGCACGTTACCCCCACGCCGGGGCCACCGACACAGTGTCCCCAGGCACAGAGGGGCCGCTGTCATACACCTTGTCCCCCCTCTGCGCGCTCCCTCTTCTCACTTCTTCTTCTGGACATGGGTGCAGTCATACTTGCCCCGCACAATGGTAAGCTTCACCCCCGGCAGGTCCTGGGTGCGGCCGCCCTGCACCAGCACGACGTGGTGCTCCTGCAGGCTGTGGCCCTCCCCGGGGATGAAGCACACCACCTCCTTCCCGTTGCTCAGCCGCACCCGCGCGCATTTTCGGTTGGCCGAGTTGGGCTTCTTGGGCTTCCGAATTAGGTTCTTGATCACCACCCCCTTGATCTGGGGGCGGCCGAAGGTGGCCCCCAGCTTGGGAGGGGGCGGTTTGGGCCGGCCTTGACGGTGCATCTGGTTCAGGGTGGCCATGCCGCCGGCCTGCTGCGGCCACGGGGGTACTGGCTGCCTCCCGGGCACGGCGGCGGCGGGGAGCGCCCCGGTGGCTGCGGAGGAGGACGACAGAGAGAGAAGACGTCAGCGGCCGCGGGCGGCTCGATGGGCCCCGGCCGGGGATGGGAAGCGAGGCGAGATATACGCACCGCAGCCGCGCAACGACGCAGCGGCCCTCAGCAGAGCGCGGAGCGGCATCCTCCGGGCCCGCAGCAAGGCGACCGGCGGGGCCTGAGGGGAAACACCCGGTTAGCGCCGACCGGAGGGCGGCAGCCGCCTCCCCGACCCACCGGGGCCCCTGCTGGGGCCCACGTCCCGCACCGGAGACCGGCGGGCGAGGCGCCTGCGCGGCCCCGGGGAGAGCGGCAGCAGCGCCGCCGCGCTCACCTCACACCGCCGCCATCTTAGCGCGCTGCCATCCCCTCCCGCCCCGTTTCCCGCCGCGCCGCGCTCTGACTGGACAGCGGGAGCGCCAATCTCCCGCCTTTCCCTCTGTGATTGGCCACGATCCCTATTAGCCTTCCCTGACCGCCACCGCTCCTACGGGTGCGCGGCGGGGTCAAATCCTGGGCAGGACCCCGCCTTCTCCTCTCGAAGCCCCGCCTTCCCCTCGAAGCCCCGCCTTCCCCTCGCAAAGCCCCGCCTTCCTCACCCGAGGGGGCGGTGCCTGTTGCCGGGGTAACGCGGGCAGGGCGGGTGCCCGGATGGAGCTCGATCGCAACATGGCGGCGGCCGAGTGAGCCGTGGGGGGAGCGGCAGCCCTGGGCTCGTCGTGAGCGGGGGCCGAGGGGGAGGTGAGGGCCTGAAGGGGACGTGGAGGGGTCTAGAGGGGAAGGGGATGGGGACGGGGACGTTGGGGGCCTGAGGGCCTGAGAGGAGATGGAGGGGGTGAGGGAAAGGAGGGGACTGGGGCTGGGAGGCTGAGGGAGAGAGGAGATGGAGAGGCCTGAAGGGGGGGGGGTTGTGGGGAGGTTGGGTGCTGAGAGGGTGGGGGGTTGAGGGGGGCCTGAGGGGAAAGGGGGAGGTTGGGTGCGAGGGGCTGAATGGCCCTGGGGGAAGGCGGTGTGGAGGAGTGAGGGTCCTGGGGGAAGGGGACAGTGGGGGTGCTGGGGAGTGGAAGCAGCTGGGGGAGCCCTGGGCTAGAGGTTGGGGGGGGCAAGGGAGTTGGTAGGCTGCTGGGAGGGGGGTGCTGGCGAGAAGGGCAGGGTGAGAAAGTGTGGAGCTGGGTTTGGGGGGCTCCTGAGGAGCTGGGGTGGGAGCTGGGCCGGGGGGGGGGGGGTGGTGAGTGGAGGGACAAGCGAGCTGCGCGGTCTCGGAGAAAGCAGCGAAACTGGGGAGGGGGATATTGGGCCTGCCCCAACCCTTGGGGCTGGCGGGATGAGCGGCAGGAGGCCTGGAGGGGAGTGCAGGCAGGACAGGTGGGTTGAGCCCGGGTGTGGAGAGGAGCCCTGGAATTCGAGGCGAGGCAGGAGGGGTGCTGGCAGCGGGCGGGGAGGCCAAGGGAAGGGTAGGGATAGGGCTCTGCCTTTCTCTGAACCCTCCCCGGCCTAAAAATAGTCAAAATTGTGGGTTACGAGGTATTGCGGTCTAGGCACCGTGCCGGGCTGCGTGTCAGGGAGCCTTATGGAAATCTCTTGTTCTCGTGCAGCATCTTTCACCGGAGGATCACGGCATGCTTAGCTGAGTCGGAAAAGAGTTTTCCCTTCCTCACAGGTAGGAAATGGAGACAAAATAATTTGCCTGGAGAAACCCTTTCTCCCTGGGG